>NC_142700.1:23379701-23637083 GCF_029339155.1 Prunus mume
CCATAATTTAGGCTCAACACCACAAAAACCCTAAGACACACACAAACCCTAACATCACACCCAAGAACTAAGAAACACCAAACCACACACCCGATTTGTCGTAGCCAGCTGCATTGAGGAAGGTCCATAAGAACCGACAAAGGAGATCTAAAGAGAGTGGATTTAGGGAAGCTAGCCACCACCGTGCATCAAGCTCAAACGATCCATGGATTGGTCTAAATTGACCATTAAACTACAAAGCTAACCCTCCAGGGCAAAAGCTCAGATATGAGGATGAGTTGTAGGAGATGAACAACAGTAACAAACTAGGAGACAACCGTGCAGATCCTAGGGGAAAGGAAGGGGTTTAGGGTTAAAGAGTTTGTGGGAAGGGAAGAGAAATGGGCTGAAGGGAGATGGGTGGATGGGAGGAGAAGAGGGAGAGAGAGGTGAAATGGCTGTCGAGAAGTGGGAGAGAAGAGATTGAGGAGATCTAGGCCAACAGTAAGAAAAACAAAGTAGAAAAAGCATACCAAAATAAATGACAGAAAACACTACTACATTTTATTATTTGTGAGACGAGACTTTGTGCGACGAAGCCAAATTCGTCGCGCAAAAATCACGGATGCGATGGAAGAACAAATTCGTCTCGCAAAACTACAAAATCTTACGCGACGAAATATTTAGTCGCGTAAAGATGCTTAGCACGACAAACAAACGAATCGTCGAGCAAAGTGGGGAAGAAAAACCCAGGTTTTTTTTTTGGTGCCATACATTTGCGCAATGATATAGTTCCGCGCAAGAAATCCGGTGCGATTGTTATAAATTTCGCTATGTAAAGTGACAGGAAAACTGCGATACGGATTTTTTGGTGGCAAATGCTTGCGCGATGGACATAGGGTTCGTCGCGCAAAGTGTGATGTCGGCAAGTTCTCAGGCGACGGAAATTTGCATATGCGCGACGCCGTTTAGGGTTTGCGCGACAAGATTTGCGCGACGAAAAAAGGTTATTTTATGCTACGAAAAAAGGTTATTTTTTGGTGGCAAATGATTGCGCGATGGACATAGGGTTTGTCGCGCAAAGTGTGATGTCGGCAAGTTCTCGGGCGACGGAAATTTGCGGATGCGCCACGCCGTTTAGGGTTTGCCGACGAGTTTTGAGCGACAAATTATATCTTTTCGTCGAGCAAAATTCCGATGTTGACAGGTCTTTGCGCGACGAAAAAGTTGTTTTGTGCGACGATATTTTGCGCGACGAAAATGATACTTCGTCGCGTAAACTCCTTCTTCTACATATTTGCAGTCCGCCATTGCAGAGAGTCAGAATGCAAAGAAAAATTTAGAAATTTGTTCAGTCTGTGCTACACATTGTCTCACTGGGAATTCAATACACTCATTGGGTAAGTATTATTTGTCGTTTGTTTAAAAGTATTAATGTAAATTCGAACTAACGGTATTAATGTTGTTCTCATTATAGACATTTGTAATTTGCGATTGTGGAGAACGATTGAGAATGTATGTTATTCATTTTATATTAAATTATTTACATTATGTTGAACTTAGTTTGTTATATTTATATTTTTTGTTGTGAAATTATATTTATATTATGTTGTTAAATTGTGCGTGTCATAGCACAATGTGTTATGATGCATGAAGTTAATTGAAATTAACTTCGTACTTTTATTATTATTCTTTAGTAACACTTAGTTTCCCGTTCGAGATTAGTTGGATTTCGTGCATGGATGCGTAAAGCATGACTGCAGTCCAATTAATTCTTGAATTGTCCCATTATTTGGACAGTTTGGTAATGCATAGTGTTGTCACGTAATCTACGACTACAGGATTAGGTTTCGATTGTGGAGATTTCGTTGTCATCTCGGTACGTTCTTCGGGTGGTACGTAGGTATTTATACCTATGGCCACCTCAAGAACTATATCGAGATGCTGCCGAAATTCATCCACGTCGAAATCTAATCTCATGTAGCCGTAGGTTACGTGGCAGGACTATGCATTCTTAAATGGGATAGGGCCCTTACCGGAGGCATAAGGTGACATTGTAACTTCGTATGAAGTTGTTGTGATTGTTGTGTTGTGATTCTAGTTTCAGGAATTATAGATAGAAGGTGGATACAAAACCCGAACAGATGCGCAGACGAATACTTGGATGAAATCGAGGATTTTATTGAGTTTGCACGTAGACACAACCTGGGTGCAATTAGAATCCATTGTCCTTGTAGGAGGTGTAATAACACGTCATGGGAGACAATTGAAAATGTTGGATTTCATTTAGTAAGGAATGGAATGATTGAGACATATAGCATTTGGAACCTTCATAGGGAACAATTAGACCATTCTTCGTCTTCAAATGCCATAAGAGTGGACAATGTTGAACCTATTGTGGATCCTAATGATCAAGTCATGGATATTATACATAATGCATTTCCATTTGCATCGACCAACATAAATCAAGAAGAGGAAGATAACGTGCCTACACCAATAGACAGTGCGGAGTTTGAACAATATGAAAAATTGTTAAAAAATGCCAACCAAGAGTTATACCCAGGGTGCGAGAGCTTTTCCGTTCTCACGGCTATTGTGGAGCTAATGCACGGAAAAATAAAGTATCGTATGTCGAACTTGTGTTTCGATTACTTTTTGGGGGTTTTCAAGAGAATGCTTCTAATGGACAATTGTTTGCCGAAATACCATAAACACGCGTAGAAGGTGTTGAATGGTATGGGATTGGCTTATGAAAAAATTCACGCTTGCAAAAACAATTGCATGTTATTCTACAAAGAGCATGAAACGTTGGATACATGCCTTGTATGCAATGAGTCGCGGTCATGCGTTATCTGCCGCTGAAACCTAGGTTGCAGCAATTGTATATTTCGACGCATACTGCCACAGACATGAGATGGCATAAGGAAAAGTGAGTAGACGATGATGTGATACGGCATCCTGTAGATGGGGAGGCATGGAAAGAGTTCGATCGAACGTTCCCCGAGTTTACTGCTGATCCCCGAAATGTTAGATTGGGACTTGCCACTAACGGATTCAATCTATATGGGGTTCTAAACCAACACCACAGCACTTGGCCGACTTTCGTACTCCCATATAATTTGCCGCCTTGGAAATGCATGAAAAAAGAATACATGATGATGACTGTTTTGATAACTGAGGACCCTAGCAGGTCAATCGATGTTTACTTAAGGCCGCTGGTTGATGAGCTGAAGGATTTATGGACAAACTGCGTTCGCACGTACGATAAATCAACTGGAAGATGTTCACTTTGCAGGTAGCAGTTATGTGGAATGTGAATGATTTCCAAGCATATGTAATGGTTTCTGGGTGGAGCATAAAGGGTTATATGGCATGTCCTGTGTGCAAGAAAGATGTAACTTCTGGTTGGCACTGGAAAAGTTTGTTACCTTGGTCATCGGAGATGTTTGCCATGGGACCACGAGTGGAGGGAAAAAGATAAAGAGTTCGACGGGAACACAGAGCGTTGCCTCAGACCCAGAGAATGGTCCGGTGTTGAGATATTGGACCAGCTTAACCGTTTGAATTTTGCTCCATTCGGGAAAACAGTGAGTCGAATCAGACCTTCTACATATATGAACTGGACGCACAAGCATATGTTTTTTGAGCTCCCATATTGGTCGAAACTCAAATTGAGGCACAATCTAGATGTGATGCATGTTGAGAAAAATGTATTCAACACATTGGTGGGCACGATTCTAGATATTAAGGTCAACACAAAGGACAAGATCAAAGCTCGTCTTGATTTGGAAAGAATAGGCATACGAAGGGGTTTATGGATGAATAGGGACAGTGATAAAGCTAGAAAGGATCTTGCATTCTTTTCTATGAAACCGAATGACAAGAAAGAGTTTCTAAAGTTTGTATCGTCTCTAAAGTTTCCCAATGGGTATGCTTCTAAAATCGCACATTGCGTGAATGTTGACAAGGGTAAATTTATGGACTTAAGAGCTGACTGCCATGTGTTTATGCAACACCTACTTCCTGTGGGTATTCGACACCTATTGCCGGAAGATGTAGTGAAGCCAATCATTTTGTTGTCCAGATTTTTTTCCCAATTGACGGCAAAAACATTGCGAAAGACGGACATGTTTCAGTTGCGCCATGACATTGTCCAAGTCCTATGCAAGTTTGAGATGATATTTCCTCCAGGCTTTCTTCACAAGTATGATGCACGTGATGGTTCACTTGCCAGAAGAGGCATTACTTGCTGGTCCTGTCAACTATCGCTGGATGTATCCAATAGAAAGGTATATAATCCTTATCGTTTGTGTATGCATCATTATCACATGCTTGCTAATTTTTATCATATCGTTTTATTTTGACAGGCTTCTCAGAAAGCTGAAAAAAAGTGTACGCAACAGGGCGAAACCCGAAGGATCAATTATAGAGACTTGGGTTCAATATGAGTCGCTTACTTTCTGTGGAATGTATTTAAAAGATGTGGAGACGGCTTTCACTCTTCCTCAGCGCAATAATGGCGGAGGTATGAGAAATGAAAAACTTTCTATTTTTGCCCAAAGCGCACGACCCTTTGGAGATCCTGGACGAGGAGAGTCGTTTTCTAGAAATGACATGGAGGTAGCGCATTGGTTCTTACTGAACAATTGTGATGAGATCATAGCATACTTATATGAGCATGAAGAGATGATGAAGCGAGAACGTCTATCACATTTGGTTGCCCAGAAATACCGTGAATTCTTTCCACAATGGTTTTTGGATTCTGTAAGTTATAAGTGTTTGTTATTTGAGAAATATAAATTGTAGTATTTAATTTTGTCATACTAACATGTGAATGGTTTTGTATAATATTAGGTGAATAAGTTGAAATCATCGAATTCCCCCACTTACAATGATGAGTTATATAATTTGGCGTTCAGCCCGATTCATGCTGAATTGTTCTCAGGTTGTAATGTTAACGGCATCAAATTTTTGGGGGTTGCACGAGATGACAAGTTGTGTACGCAAAACAGCTGTGTTCATGTCCCAGGTGGAGGCAAAAGTACGGACATTGATTTCTATGGCAAACTCACAACTATCGTGCAATTGCTTTACAAAGATCGATACCAAATGATCATGTTTAAGTGTCGATGGTTTGACACCAACCCAAATAGGTTGGGAAGTGTTAAAATCGATCATGGCTTGCTATATGTGAACATTAATAGAACTTGGTATGATGACGACCCTTATATTTTGGCAAACATGGCAACACAAATTGTGTATCTACATGACTCTAAAGCCGGGAGTGGTTGGAACATTGTTCAGAAGATGGATCATAGGAACGTGTATGCTATACCATAACTAGACCCAACTGACAACGACGTCGACAATGTGGCTGACCAACGTTTAGAATCTTCAATGGAAAATGATGCGAAAACATTTGGAGATACAAATGTTATACAAGAACCGTTTCAAATACAAGGAGTGTCTTCAATTGAAATACCAATTCAGTCAATTACAATTGACCTCGGTGATCTTCCGCGATACGATGTTGCAGTGGGCTCGAGCAACGACGATGATGTAGTTATAGAGGAGGAGGAGGAGGAGGAGGAGGAGGAGGAGGAGGAGGAGGGGAGACCGAAAGTGATGATAGCGACGATAACGAAAGTTATTATAGTTCAGATGATGAATAATGAATTTTTTTGTAATTTTATTATGTTAGTGGACATATTTTGTGTAATGCAAATGTTTGAATATATGTAGTTGTTATATCCGAACATTATATATGTGGAGAAATGAAACATTATTAAAATAAATGTAGTTATAAACCATTGGTAATCAATATATTCAAATTATTTTAATAATAATTTTTAAATTTATTCATATAAAACACTTTTAAAAAATGAAAATCATAAACAAGAAAGAGAATTGGGGAGATATAGGAAGATGCAAGACCCTGTTAACCAATTTCACGGAAGAAAGTAAAGGAGCAATAATAAATTTCTTGTTACATCAAGAGGTTTGTTATTGATCCTTTACTATTTAGTATTTTTTTTATTTACTACTTAACTTTACTATATTGTTCTATATATTTTTTTTAGTTAATTTATTACAAAATTTAATTAAAATATTACAAGTTTCAGTTTATTTAATGTCGTATTTTATCTTACAAGTAATGATAAATGGTGTAAATATTTGTATAGTACAAGGGGCGGATGTAGCCAAGTGGATCAAGGCAGTGGATTCACAATCCACCATGCGTGAGTTCAATTCCCGTCGTTCACCCATAAATTTAATAAAATATATATAACCATATATTTATCAACTGAATTATTGATCATTATTTAATTATTATAAATATGTTATTATTCATAGAAGAGAAAAAATGAATAAAAAGAAAATAAGATAGACCAAAAAACTTTCTTTGATTTGAACTCACCCAATCAACAATCCTTCAATTCTCAAGTCAAAAGAGAATAGATTAAATCATACTTTCATACAATATCTTAATTGAATTATATGTAATGATCAATAATTCAGTTTCATTCTATGTCTACATGTATAAAATTTGCAGGGATTTATTTTATAGATAATAGATAGTAAGAAAAGGAAAGACAAATATGAAAATAACCTTGCTCGACAAAGAAGCCATCATCGCACATATTTTGCGTGATGGTGAAGTTACTCACACGAAACTTCAAATTTTATGCGACAAAATATTCGCTATGTAAACTTCAAATTTTACTCGTATGCATTCGCTTTATGCGACTAAACAAGATCTCTCATCGTACAAACATATATATATTTTTGATATATACACACGTATATATTTGAAATTGACGATCAAATTAGTTCATTGTATTCATATAGGGTCAAGGAGTGTAGCTGTAAAAAAATCATCAAAATCGGAGTCAAAATAACCGTGAAATCATGACTTTTAGTTTATAAACGTCGAAAAGTTTTGTCCCGTTATTTGATCTCTGAATTTTTTTTTTCTTCTGATTTTTGGGGTATATGATCTCGAAATATAAACAAACAAGTTTGACAGCTGGATTACTGAAACTAGTTTCGTAGAATGCGTATGCCATCAAAACACAATATTCACCAACAATGAAGAGTTTATTTATACTTTCCTTCAATATAACATAAGATTATGTGATGTCCGCTACTGTAAATATCTTAAATTGAAGATCGAATTCAATCTTTGTATTCATATAGGGTCAAGAAATACCGCTGTAAAAAAAATTTCAAAATCGGAGTTAAAATAATCGTTAAATCGTGACTTTCTCTTTATAATCGTTGAAATTTTTTGTCCTGTTACTTAATCTCTGAATGTTCATTTTTTCCAATTTTCGACGTATACGATCTCGAAGTATAAAAAAACAACATTGCCAGTTGGATCATTAAAACTAGTTTAGGAGTTAGGGTTTAGGGTTTAGGGTATAAGAGGATGGTTTACGCGACAAAAGGACATTAATTTGTCGCGCAAAGTGCACAGAACAAAGCCTTGCGCGACAAAACCAGTTTCCCTTCATCGCGCAATCTCACACAGAAC
This sequence comes from Prunus mume, assembly GCF_029339155.1. NCBI lineage: Eukaryota > Viridiplantae > Streptophyta > Magnoliopsida > Rosales > Rosaceae > Prunus > Prunus mume. The sequence continues at coordinate 23,387,215 of NC_142700.1, forward strand.
AAAGGCACCCCAAAAACACTTAGTAAAATTTCGTCAATAAATCAGACTTGCGCACGATTAACTCTCCATTCGTCGCAAAGTTTATACACAGAGGCTTGCGACAAATGCACTTCCTTCATCGCGCAATCTGTAAGAATTTCAGCCTACGCCCCAACACTTAGTAAATTTTTTGGCAAATCAGAGCTTGCGTGACGAATGTACCTTTCATCGCGCAAAATTCACTTAATTTATCTCCCCACGCAAAATCAAATCCCAAAATTTGGGCGGATGGACAAACTTGCACGACGAAATAAGATATTTTCGTCGTGCAAAGTGGATGATTTCAGAACCTTGCGCGACGTATATTACTCTTCGTCGCGCAAAAAGGACAAATCATAAACCCTAATCCCAAATTTTGGCAGAGTGGCAACATTGCGCGATAGAAATGCTTTTAATTTCGCTTAAAACGGCAAAATTCATTTAAGTTATTTTGCGCGACGCATTTATACATTTGTCGCGCAAAGTCGAATAAGTTTTCTCAAACTCGCGAGCTTCTCCTTCTTCCTCGTTTCTCAAATCTGCCCTAAACCCTCTCTCTCTCTCGCCACACCTCAGCCCCTACTCCGCCCCAATTTAGACCCGCCACTACAACCCTCGAACCCCGGAGCTTCCCGCCGCTGCCCATCCCCGTCAGCTTGATTTGCCCTTGCCACCGAATCTTTACCGCGCTGTTCTCTTCTTCGGCACCAACCACAATTGAGGTATGCTTTCTGGACTATTTTTTATGCTTTAGTTGATGGTTGGTTAGGATTACATTGATTGTTTGCCTAGGGTAGTGGATTTGAAACCCAGGTTTCGGCCAGCTTTAATTGAAATTCGCCACTTCCGCCGTTTCTGGTAGGTCCGAAACAAAAGTGCCTCCAATTGATGTTTTGAACCTAGGGTAGGAACCTTGGCCCTTAATTTTTAGAATTTTCCGGCGATTGTTATTGCTTTGGGCACCCGCGCCTGGCCCACGCGCATGTGTTCGGATTGGAATTTGCTACCGCTTGAGTCTCGAAAGGATTTTGCCTCTTGTAGCATTTCTGGGTTTGATATGTTCGGACCGTTGGATCGAACTCAAACTCACGTATGTTGTACCATGTATTTATAGAATCGTTTAGGATTTGACGGATCATGGATCGGAGTCCCGGATCTCCGAAATCGTAAACCCTAGGTCAAACTATGCTTTTAATTAATTAGTTCAATTGACATTGTATGTGGTTAAGTATATATTCTTAAATTTGATTAATTTGTATGTGTATTAATGAAATTGTACAGATGTCAGACTTGATTAGACGTCATAGGTGGTAACGACTACACCGAGTTCGAGCCCCTGGCCACTGGCATCACCGCCATCGCTCCAAAGACTAATGGAGCACGCACCACATGCTAGTTGGTCCCGGATCCTAGGTGCCCGTGATCATCAGCTTCATCAGTGTGCAGCTCGTTAGCACTAGGGCGGCGGCACCGCTCAAAGACCACTCAACATCCGACTCGCAGCCCCTTGCGCGGGCCGGCTGCCGAAGTTTAAAGGTCGATGTCGGTGATTCTGCAGTCCCTTGTGCGGTCCGACATTCCAATCCCGAATTTTTGCGCAACGACCTCCGAGCCCGTCCACCCAGAGCATCCCTAGCAGACCACGGCCCTTATAGACGCCCAAACCTCCGAAGCCGTATGTGGCAAACAACCAAGTAGATTTTGGAACATTATTTAATTAGTTTTTTATTTTCATAATTATTTTTAAAATATTTCTCTTGTATACATTTATTTTATTTTATATAATAAATGTTTTTCTTTATGATTAATCTTTTTATTGCAATTTCTTTTTAATTAAAAAAAACCAAAATTATTTTTTTACAAAATTTAAAAAAAATAATATTAATGTTAAAATTTATATAATATATATTAATTTTGCGTGACGAAATGTATATCGTCGCGCAAAATCACTTTTTTTTTTTAAGTTGAAAAATAATTTTAAATACACTTAATTTAATCATGCGCGATGCGCGTGACGACGTCTTTCGTCATGCAAAGAGTAATTGCGCGACGAAGCACTTTTCGTCGGGCAAATTTCACGAATCCGCGACAAAGCTACCGTCGCGCAATCTTGGTGCGATTTAACACCACGCGCAAACATTTGTGTGTCGGACGTTTGGGTCGTCCCCAAATGTTTTTTGTAATGAAGGTACTACCTCGCATTTTTTTGCGCGACGAGGGAAATAAATTCACACAAAGTCTTTCTTCACGATCTTTGCGACATGATGGTGCGCGACAAACTTCTCAGCGCATAATTATGTGCGACAAGTCATCTTTGCGCGACGATTTAACTTGCCTTCGTCGCGCAAAGCCTAAAATGTAGTAGTGAAAGGAAAGTAAAAGCCACACTACCTGAAATGTAGGGTGACAGAGAAGCCACACCAGAGGGGGACGGAGAAGCCACCTCGAAGGTTGGCAGCACTGCCAGAAGCTAAGAAGATGAAGATGGGAAAGAGAGAAATTTAGAGAGAAGAGGAACCTCTCTCTAAAGTTATCTGTGAAAAAGCATTCAATGCAAGGTAGGTAGTAGAGCTTGGGTTGAAGAATGCAGATGGAAGGCGAGGCCAGGTCGAAGTCTTTGTCACTAACATTGCCCATAAATTCAATTATGAAATTGTTGTATAAAATTCCAAGTTGAAAAGATCCATGGAATTCAATATATTATTTAGAATTTTGATTTGGGTTTCATATTTGAGTAGTAGAGATTGTTGGGAAGTGGTGTGAAATGGCAGGGAAGAGAGAGAGGAAAGGTTGGAGGGGAGCACGAGACAGAGAGTTAACAACACGACTAATGTTAGTTTAGGAAAATAAAAAACTATATTTTACCATAATTTTTTTTTTTTCGTCGTTCATTAGAGAGGGCAAGGGGAATATTATATTTGTTTGCCTTGTCTCCTACGTGAATCGAACCCGAATGCACTTCGGGGGTAGTCAGGATCATTCTATCGACAACAAGGACTTTTGAATTTAATTGGTTGATAGTAAGTGTCTAAACATCAGGTACTTGACTTTCTGGAACCTTCCTTTGTGCCTCACGTTATCATTTTTTGTGAACTTAGTCCAAAACTATTAACTTGCTAATGTAATGTGGGCAATTTAGTAATATTAGCTATAAAAACAATTTAAATCCAAATTAAATATTTAAAATATATTTAAAATTAAAAAGCTGAGACAAAAACCAAAGGGAAGTTGAGAAGTTTCTCAACAGGAAAAATGGGGAAGTAGCCGGTGAGGATGAGTTTAGTGGTGTACATGTTGTCATCGTTTCAGATGGTGATATTTATGGTCTTTTGAAAGATCTTCCAACGAATATCCATCACAAGATCTCCGACAACTGCACTAGCGCCACCCTCTTCCTTCTAGATACCATGTTGGCCTAGTTCATTTGAATTCGTGCCACTAATTATTTGGGCTGGGTCGAACTGATCTATTTAATTAACTGGGCCATGTCGTGCTGACTCATTTATCAAAATCATTAATCCTGACTTGGGGTAAAGCCCAAATTCATATTGAAACGGGCCGTGCTCACGCTAGCCTATTTATCAAAACCATTGATCTCGGCTTGGCACAAAGTCCAAGAGTTTATGATTAAAACCAAAGTAATACCATGACAACACATAAAGGTTTCTTAAGTACACATGATGGACCCTAGGACTACCCCGGGGAGGTTATTGAAAACCATACATCAAACAAGACATAAAGGTTGCTTAAATACACATGCTCGACACTAGGACTATCTCGAGGAGGTTATTGAAAACCAAAAATAAGCAAATGGAAATAAACGAAAGTCCAAATTTAATTAAAATAGTAATTGCTATTTTCCAAAGCCCAAACATCCTCAAATGCCCAAAATTCACCATAGGTCACAACAAAGCTGTGAGTTAGACTCGTGGAGCTATTTCTTTACGGAAAGGTTTCATGTGCTCCATTCAGAGCCCGAATGCCAAATCTACAAATTTCAGCTGCATCCCTTTTTCATTCTTCGGTCTATTTTTTCTTCAATCCATTCCGTCATTTGTTCTCCATTAGTCCCCTCGACCTCAGAAGAACTCGATCCCGAGTTATAGTTAGGATAAAGAACCTTGTCTTCACCGAACTCACACAAACAAGCAACATTAAAAGTATTGGAAATTCTCATAGAGTGAAGTATATTGATAACATAGGGCATTATCATTTATTCGTTTTAACACCTTGTATGGACCATACTTCTTTGGCTTCAGCTTGCTATACGTACGGTACCAGTAGGGAACCTCTCCTTCCTCAAGAACACCATCACAAAGTCCTGATGTAGAACAAATGGCGGAATGGATTGAAAGAGAAATGGATCGAAGAATGGAAAAGGGACGCAGTTGAAATTTGCAGATTTGGCGTCCAAACTCCGAAAGGAGTGTATGCTACCTTTCCGGAGAGGAAACGGCGCCACAAGTAGTCCCAAGGTCGTTTGAGCTTTGGAAAATAGCAAATACTATTTTAATTAAATTGGACTTTCGTTTATTTCCGTTTTGCTGATATTTGGTTTTCAATAACTTCTCCGGGGTAGGGTCGAGCATGTGTATTTAAGAAACCTTTATGTGTTGTCATGGTATTACTTTTGTTTTAATCATAAACGCTTGATATTTCTCTCAATTCCCTGGTGGATTTCAGACCTTTGTTCCTTCTAAGTTTACGCTTGTAAGCTTTGTTTGCTTGTGCTGCATCATAATGAATGGACAATAGTCCAACCACCATGTCTTCATCTGTGTCCAAGCTCTCGACTCAAATAAGAATGAAATTTTTTATGTTAATCCCCATTCAAATCATCATATCCTCTACTTATTTTCCAATTTCTTCTATAGGCCTAAAATAAAGTATATTATCAGGACCATGCCATAACATTGATCCTTCAGTCTTTTTTGCTTCCAAAACATAGTTTGTTCTTTATATAGACTTAAACGTTAAAATGATCTCTGTATTTTATTTATTTGGCCAATTTAATCCTTGTATTTTTAATTTGGCCAATTTAGTCCTGTGATTTATTTCATTGGCCAATTTTATTCATTCTGTCAAATTATCGTTAACAATTCATTAAAATTTTAAAAATGAATAAAAATAATTTTTAATTTCAGTTTACAAATAAAAACTATGAATAAAAAAATTAACATAAAAAATCTGGAAACCTAATAGTGTCCTCCTTCTCTCATGCCGCCGCCACCACCACAACCATAAGTTGTCCTCACCTGGGCTAGGGCCCGATTCTTTGATGGCTCCAAGAGATAACGCATTAAAGAAACCTCCAATTGCTCTACGATAAGTGTTTGTGTGTACTCATGATATTGAAAGGTCGAGCACTTACTGCAATAAATGTGGAGCTGAGCTTAGAAGCGGAGAAAAGAAACTGAAGAACTTGGTTGCCATGTTGGAATTGGACAACTGAAAAACAGAGAGAGAGAAAGATAAGAAGAGGGTGGTGGCTGGGACTGCTCATGGTGGTTGTAGTGGTGGATTGGGTGGCGGTGACGACATGAGAGAAGACGACAGAGTCTGTTGGGTTTCCAGAATTTTTATTTTTAATTTTTTAATTTTTTAATTTATAAACTGAACTTAATAATGTTTTTAATTAATTTTTTTAAACTTTAATTAAAATTTGAGCCAAATTAGGAACATAGAGCACGTACGTCATGGATAAGTTGATGAGTCCCGTCATATATGATTACTGCATCTGCTATACATGTGCAACAAAGCATTAATAAAATAAGAGTAATGCTACACTTACCACATTTTTATTCCACATTTCTATACCACATGATGTGTCATGTCCATATCATATGTCACTTCAATTAAATGAATAAAGTGTATTTTAATAAATAAATTAGAAAAATAGAAACTATTATTTTACATGATGTGATATGTAAACATCAGCTGCCACATTATGTGGTATGAAATTGTGGTATAAAAATGTGGTAAGACTAGTATTATTCATAAAAGAATTGCACTTAACAGCCATCATTCACGGTAAAATTTGCGTAATTACTTTTCTGGCATTTACAGTCTCTTTGTGAATGGTTTGGTATCTTGCATCGGGTAGATCTATATGGCACTTTTTGATGCCCGTAATTTTGTAGACAAAACATAGAGGGATTCATCTTCCATTTTGATTAAGGGATTCATCTGGACTGAAGAACTTGCTCCACAGATTGGCCTTTTTTTAAGGTCCTGAAAGTTTAAGTACAAAAAAATTGAGACATATATTCAAGTCCAGAGAGAAAATAATAATTAAGCCTAAAATAAAAGCATGTGCTTAATGGCAAAATTCAAATTTACAATTCAAATTTACCCTAAAATTTGATTTTTTTTTTTCCCTGGTAGAAATTAAAAGAGGATTTACTGAGCAAATCTGGGGTTCAAATACATCCATGCCCATCCAAGGATTTTATCTTCACGGGAAATATCCTATTGTTCTGGGCAGATTTGGAGTTAGATGAGTTCTATAGTACAAATAGACATGCATTTAAGAAGTACAAAGTCGTACTCACCCCCCAAATGCCTATTAAGTTTCTCTTATGTACTGCAGTGTAGTACAAGTTCAACTAGGTGAAGTACTTGGCAGTGCTTATAACAAGCAACCATGAGCAACACTTGTGGCATCACCAATTTCTCCGCAGAAGCCCAAAGGTAGTGGAGCCCCACAGGGGTGACCTGAGATCACATGTATGCAGCAACAGCAGAACCTCAAGAGGGCCATCATTCGGTCCTGCTGTTCTTTGCATTCCACGTGTTCTCAGGTCGCCTGCAGGGCTTCCCTCTACCACACAATCGCGCTTATAATTCGGTGAGATAAAACAAGTAGATATAGTCCCTCCCCTCGTGTGGAAGTCTTTCTAAGAACAAATATTGGCCTTGTCTCGAGGTAAATACCTATTCCTTTTTTAATTTTTTTTTCTTCAAAAAAGAAACATGAATTTGGAAGCTATATATATTTTTTAATATTTTTTATTTTCATGATATAGCTTCGATGAAATAGGCTTCTCTTCGCATGTTTTCTTTGGTGATATTGGTAAAGATTATGGTATTGAATACAAGCATATTATAAACACATTTATACTCAACCGAGGTAAATAGTTTAATTTCAGCAAAAATAGCTACATTATATATAAATCGTTGCGTAATTAGTAGTAAAATCGAACAGATTTGGGGAGAATTTTGTCATAGAAGCCTTCACAGGTTATTTTGTTTTACAGGCTATTATCATAAGGGAAATTCTATTGAGAACCTTCATGTTGTAAACATACAATTTTTTCGCAACTTTGGAAACCCAGCTTTGGCCTTACAAAGACATTTGACAAAAAAAAGCAGCCAAAAAACTTGCTGGGCATGGGTGAGGTTCCCTTTCTTCCCCAGCATACATGCAGGATGAACCAAAACCTGTTTGAGATTGTGTATATTATTGTTGAGGCCAAATGTGTTTTTGCCCGTGTCTTTGTTGAAGTACATCTTCGCTTCCCCTATCAAATGATGAACTGGGACGGAGAACATGCCAAGATTTTCCCTCAACTTATATGCAGCTGAGGACCGGAGGAAGCACCATACCTGGAAGGTCGTGAGATGGGTCTATTTTTTGGGCTTTTTGATTTTACTGAAGCCCAAATACCTTGTTTTAAGGATCACATGTAAATGGGGCAATGATTGGCTCAAAGTAAGGAAACAAACTAAATTTAGTAACAAGAAAATACACAAAGAGTTAAGGCAAATTAAGATCTAATGAAGGGATAACATAAAACAATGATGTGAAGGTGATAAGGCTTTTCGAATCCACCCTAAGTATCCTATAAAATCTAGATTCATTGATGAAGATGTTCGCATAGATTATTCTCACGTATTCTTTCATGCTGACATTTACAAAAATTTTGTACCCCTATGTGCAATATCTAGGCATGATTTTATTTAGACTGAAAACACAAAAGAATTGATTAAGGACTGAGAATATGAACATCACAAGAACCCTAAATCATGATGTTTACATTAGGAATTCTAGATACGAAATGATCATATGAACAATTCTTAGGCCATTCATGAATTGCTAATAGAAGAAATGATGATATGATGGTCCACAACCCTTCTCAACAATACCAAGATACATACAACCCAAGGTAGCTAATCAAAGATTGCATACATAAAGCATCTATGAAAGAAATGAAAAGAAATTCATCAATGGAATCCAAACCTTATAAACTCAAACTAAATCCATAACATCAGAATTCATGGTTAGCGTTTCAACCTAAGCCCTAACTAAAGGAAATTAGTTCCTCATACAGTCTGAAAATATAAACTTAGACATAATTAAAACAAGTGTACGTATTTTTGAACAAACCACAAGGGTTGGATTCAATGGTGATTTTCAGAGCTTCTTCCTCTTCTCCTCCTTGCTTCCAACGTGAGTCCTTGATATCAAAGAGAGAGAGGTGCTTGTTACTTTAACTCCCAGCTGCTCATTAACTATTCTAGCTGCCCATTCACTAATCCAACTGCCCATTAACTCTTCTAGAGTTTAATATTCTTTCTGTTCTCCTATAGAGTTTAAAATTCCATACAAGAACTCTTGTTTGACAACTCAGACTAGTCATTGTCTGTACATGAATGCCATGAGACTAGTCATTGTCATTGTGTACTAGTCTTTACAAATCTTTAATGCCCAATTAGCAATCCTTTAATTAAGGACTATTTTGGATACGAGGATTAGAAGGGAAGATCTCTTGATTCGAACATACTGAATTGTATTTGCTCAGATTGAATTTTGTAAAATGCTTAATGCGGATTCAATTATACGCATTGAAGACTATGAAATGTTGTATGACACTTAACGTGGATCGTATTAAATAGGATTGATTAAAAGTTATTGATTTTGACCCGATGTACAACCTAAGCTTCGAAACATAATTTGTACAAGAGATTATCACGGTCGTTATTGGAATATAATGGAATGTTACGAAAATCATAACTTTTTGCATGCAACCAATTATACATGTCAGTTATACTCAAGAATTGTGCATTTAAGTATTTTAAGAGGCAATCATTGTACCAAATTATAGGTCTCATTTGTTGAGGGCAATGCCGAGGAAGCTCTTGGCTTGCTTCACTAATACAACTTTTGCAGAGTGTACTGGGGAGTTTATTCCAGCATTGCGCTAGTCCATGTACAGTTATCTTTGGTGTTCTTCCCACATACTATCCTGCATATCCTGTTGTAGGAGCTCTATTAGTTAATTGTATGAGTGAGATGTTCAAGTTAGCCTCATAAAACCCCCTTAATTGGAAATTTTAGCTGACTAAAACAACTATATCCTGGAGAAAAATGAGCTCCAAATATTTAATAAACAAAAAAGGGGAACCATACGAGACTCAATGGCAGATGGATGAATAATGGTTTGGAGAAAAAACATTTTTAATTTTGATTATTATAACAAACACATGCAGAGAAAAACAAATTAAAGTACTTCTGGGCATATGTAAATTTACGTATAGTTATATATGAAAGGACCCGACCCAAATTCTACTTTGGAATCCGTGTTGAACCCCCGTGCGTGTCCAACACCTGGCAGGTGTCGGGCAAGAATGACCAAAATACCCTTCTTGCCCTATTTGAAAAAATGTTTTAGGGTTTGACTTCTACCCGAAAAACAATAGAGTCTTCTCTAAAAAAGGCTCAAAACTTAGAAATCTACCTGCACAACAAACTCAATTACTCCCAAGCATTCAGCAAATTGAACTGACAAAACTGAACATAATAAACACATCATAAACTTACCTCTGCACCTAGGTTGCCTACGTACCCTTACTGAGGGATCAAGCCATACGTAGATCTTTCTACTAAAAAAACCACAATCTAGATAATATAATATTGTTCAAGATAAAACCAACAATTAAATTCTAGAATCATTCTTACTTTGTTTTCAACTAGACATATAATTGAATGATGACATGCCCATAAATTATGTACCTAATTAGTCAATCAATTTATCATTGTACATTCAAACCCTTACATAACCAAACCCTTTACTTGAAAGTCATACCTGCAACCGTCCACATAGTGCATATATCATACAATCACCCACCCGGGGGTATATGATAAATATCATTAAATTCAAAGGCAACTGGGGAAGGGGAAAACTAGCCAACCACATGTGTAGACAAGTCGGCAGGTGGCTCGGGATCCTGGACAACTATGTGCGGTGGCGAAGAATATCCTGTTAACTATATAAACATATCAGTATCGTAGTGTTCTTCATTTAGATGTACCCCAAACATAATCCGTCAATTCCATAGATAATCCGTCAATTCCAAGTACGACACATGTGGAAAAGTCCACTCCACATGTGCGGTACATCCTAGCAGAATTGGGGGACATGAAGTAAGCTTGAGAAGCAAATCCTAGCAGAATCGGGGGACACAAGTTTAGCCCGAAATGCAAATTCCTAGCACCACACGGTTCGGGAGTCCCTGAGACACGTGTGGCGGTGTCATATGCACGTAGATAAATCCAAAGGCAACAGGGGTGTCCGAAGACAATCCGAAGGCAACCATATGTCGAAAGACATTCCGAGGGCAATTGTATGTCCGAAGACATCAATATTTCCGAAGGCATCCAGGTTGTTCAAAGACACCAATATTTTTCAAGGCAATAGTATTTCCGAAGGCAATCAGGATGTCCAAAGACATCAATTTCCGAAGGCAATCGGGATGTCCGAAGACTTCAATGTCTCCCAAGGCAACCATATTTCTGAAGGGAACACAATCCATTTATTAATCCATTTAGCACATATATAAAAATAAATATGGATATATCATGCTTAGAAATTAAAAGCAATAGAACTATAATTCATAAACAATATATAAAATTCTCATAGGAAAATCTTGATTAAAAATCAAACAACGAAACCACAAACACCTCCCAACTAATTGGTGCCGATAGGGCCGGCCAGGTCCATAATCTATGTCAATTAGGTATGTGGGGCCTACGACCTTTTCGATCCGAGAGTTCCTATAGGTCTAACAAAGTTTACTAAACAAGTCTCCAAAATTTGGTCTCAATCTGGTGGTCAATCTAAGCCAATCGCATGATCAGACCGCATTGTTCGATTAAACTTAAAATCTTTGACTCGGAGTATCCAGGACTCCGATTCTTGATCAACAAGTTCCTACAAGATCCTAGAGGTACAGAGAACAACATATTTAAAAATGGGACCGATCGAACTGTCCAAACCCATCGAACCTAGATATCGCATAATAGGCGCAATATCCGTTTGATAGTCAAACGATAATCAAATTCAAATCCGAACATACCGTCGTACTCGGGATGACGAGGGAGTATTTTAGAACCTAATGGGCCACCATAAGGTGGCCCATGTGCCGCCACTCACAGCCAGCCATGGTGGGTGGCTTGAGAGATTTTTCGGCAATAGAAAACTCTCGAAACTCCAATCAAATCCTATACCAACACAATCAGACTAATAACCGGAGCAACTTTCATACATGCACCGACCTCCAATTTGGCCGGGAAGTGGCCGAAATCCATGGTTTTCCGTTGGAAAACCCTAACTTTCCTCCATCGTTGATTGAACAATTTGGCATAGAATTAGGCTAGGTCTTGGATGAGAAATACAAAGGAGAGGCCGGTGATCATTTTGGAATTGGAAGCTTCAAAGGGGTTGGTTTGGGTTTCGCTCAATTTTCTGGGCTAATCTCATGGAATTAAGGTTGGAAATGGGTATAGACATGAAGAGGTGGAAGAGGCGAGCAAAAACCCGACCAAGATTATCGACAACCATGGTCAGACGACGGAGATCTCTCGTTGGGAAGTCGAAGAGGCGTTGTGCACCGAGAGAGAGAGAGAGAGAGAGAGAGAGAGAGAGAGAGAGAGAGAGAGAGAGAAATCCCCACTACACTTTCGTAGATTGTAACTCCTCTGTTTCAACTCCGACTTAGGCCCACCACGTGTCTATGAACTCATGAGCTCGAGCACTACGCAAATGAACCAAAAAAATTTCAAAATGAGCCCAGCGCAAAAAGTCAACTCTAAATCGCCAAGGAACCTTAAGGTTAAAGTCGTCCTTTCACTTTAGAATTTTGAAAATTAAATTAAATTTCGGGACGGGGTTTTACAATATATCTATAATATATTGAATATATGCAATTTGTAATTTTTGTTATTGACCTAATAATTTGCACTTTGCGAGGATCAAACCACGACAGATAGACTAATGCATGTCTTGCAATCAAAAAAATATACACAATTTAGTAGAATTTAGTAGTAAATCTACAAAACCATGAAAGGTGTTACCATATTCAAGAGTGATATATATATATATATATATATTACCCAAACAAATTAATTTGAAGTACATATTTGCCAATCATAGTATATATTTCCTTTTAAAAATTGATGGGTCACATTTTTTGAGTTGTTTTTATTAAGGGTATCTCCAATGGTATAACCACTTTGGCATTTATAAAATATGGCATATGAACTACAACAAAATTAACATTTACACCGCTCTATCATAAATGACAGTTCAATTGTTTCAAGAGACTACCTTCAAACCTACCCATAAATCTTAAACCCTAAACCTTCAGTGGAACAGTCCCCTTCTATTGAGGGATTCCTCAAATAATTTTAATTTGAGGGACACCCTTTAGGGTACCCTACTAAATTTTTTTTCAACGATCCAAACTGTCTATTTTGCAAGTCTTCATTCATAGATCATCCTTGCAAAAAGTTCAGACAAATTGAAAATCATTACGGCATCTGATTGAGATAAACAAAATTAATGAATACGGTGCTTCAAGAAAGTACTTCAATTTTAATAATTGAATTGAATGGACAAATGATATCTAATTCAAGTTATTTTTTTTGTAGAGATGATCTTTGAATGAATAGCTTCCAAATAGAAGGTTTGGATTAGTGAAATACAAGGCGGTGTGGGTCCTATAAGGGTGTTCCTTAAATAAGAGGAATCCTTGTTTGGCCCACTCTGGATTGTATTTCACTAATCCAAACTGTCTATTTTGTCGATACTCATTCAAAGATCATCTTTACAAAAAATCACTTGAATCCGATATCATTTGACCACTTAATTGAATTATTGAAATTTTAGTATTTTCTTGAAGCACCGTGTTCATTGATTTTGTAGGATACAATTTGATGTCGAAATGGTTTCCGATTTGTCTAATTTTTTGTAAGGATGATCTATGAATGAAGAACTAAAAAATAGATGGTTTGGATCATTGGAAAACAAATTGTAGGGTATCTTAAAGGGTGTTTCTCAAATAAAATTATTTGAGGGATCCCTCAACAGAATGGGATATATATATATATATATATATATATATATATATATTGTGAAAGAAATGGTGATATATAATATGAAAGAAAATGATGTTAATTACAACGCTTCCTTGTAACATTACAATTGATATATACAAGTGACATAACTAAAGTCAAAACTTACTAACGAGTGCATTCACAAAAATTTAAGAACTTTTTCCTTGTGGAGCTTTTCATAAATTCAAGCGTTTAAACTACTTCAAAATTATAGGTTACGTAATACTAACATAAAGAGGAAGAAAGAGAAAGGAAAAAGTGGTAGTAAACAATGAAGCTTCTGCTGTTTTTCTACGCATAAAGTTATGCAAACCTTTATTTTTTCGATATTCCACTTAACAACTGGTCCACTTTTCAATCAAAGGAATTGAATTCTTTTAACTTTGTGGTCGGATACAAACATACGGCCAAATTGATTAGGCTTCGGGAATGATTGCTTCTTATACTTCAGAAAATATTTGGTTTATTTATTTCATTTCACTTCAAATATTTTCACAAGTTTCATGTACTATTTCTAACAAAAGATCATTGATCAGCAGTGTGGGTGGGCATCAAACGAGTCTAGTAGCAGATCTAAGAATTTTTTAGTGGAGGTGCAATATTTAAAAGGTTAGAAGGTAAAAGAAATGTAGACAACGACGTAAGAGTCTTATGTCTATTATTAATTGATTATAGTTCATATAGTATATCAATTCATAAAAACAAAATTCATGTCAATTGCACAATTAGTCTACTAAATTCATATCAAATCATCAATTAATCTAACGAAAATCAATATGAAGTAATCTAATCAAAATGCATATCAAATTATCTATTAAACAAACAAATCATAATTGATCATACCTCAAGTCGTGCGCCACACAGCCTCTTCCTACTCGAGTTTGTTACTGATCATGCAAATATAGAGAGAGCAAAATCAAAAAATAAAATAAATAAATAAATAAACATATTATAAATATAAGATAACCATACAAAACCAAATAAAAAATAAAATAAAATAAAATAAAAAATTGAAGCGGTTATCAAGACGAAAAAAATAATCGAACTGCAGACCTAAGGCTTGGTGGGAGAGGGATGGGACTCATGGGAGGTATCAAGTTATCAATATCAAAGCGGGTTGGGCTTATTTCTTCAATGCCAAGCCGTGCTATGCTATGCCTTTGAACACAATGCACGCCCAGACTATAATGAGGGGTAAGTTATAAGGGGTAAGTTATAAGGGGTTCACTTTATAGCCATCAGATCAATTCAAGGGCTGGGGAGAATTGAGATAAAGTTTTACAATCGGGTAGGTGAGGAACCCAAACCCGAATTTAATATCCAGCTGGTCCCCAAAAAAAGAAGAAGAGGCAAGTTCTAAGTTTGAACAGAAAAAACCCATCGCTCTAAAACCCATAGCTCTGAGGAACTGCTAAGCTCTGAGAAATGGTTGAAGGCAATGGTTAACGACGGTTGAAGGCAATGGTTGAGCGCCACTTAGTTCTCCAAACCCTGAAAAAGTATTTATTTTGAGTGGAAGGGGCAAAGGTGTGGATTCCGAAACAGTGAAGGCGAAGCCGTGAAAGGGGAAGGAGAGAAGCCGTATTCGTTGGAAGTGATAGGTTCCATTTGTGGAGCAAAGCCGCACAAAGACCCCGCACAGACACCTTGCAATTGTTCAATAACCAGCACTTGGTGAGTAATTTATGGAATTTGAGTTTAGGGTTAGAGTAATGGTTTTCCCCAATTTGTACCATCAATGTTGTTGGATTTGGCATCTCTTCTTTGTGCTTCACTTGCATGTTAATTTTTGCTTGGGTATATGTTAAAAAACGAATGAAAATCAAGTCAATAAAATATCAATAACATATCAATAACATGTCAATAATGATGTGAATAAGATAATGGTGTTGAATTGGAGGAGGCCCTCAAATCAAAACCTTCCATATTTGAAGCAGTGCATAGTGCAGATTATCTCTCTGGCGCTAGAATATATATATTTTTTTTGAAATAAATATTATTTCCTTTGTTACTAAATTTGCCTGAGAAAAATGAGAACATATAATAATAAACTTATGAATATAAGTGCAAAGCATTTGATGAGTAATTTATGGAATTTGAGTTTAGGGTTAGAGTAACAGTTTTCCCCAATTTGTACCATCAATGTTGTTGGATTTGGCATCTCTTCTTTGTGCTTCACTTGCATGTTAATTTTTGATTGGGTATATGTTAAAAAAAGAATGAAAATCAATTCAATAACATGTCAATAACATATCAATAACATGTTAATAATAATTGTGGCAATGGCTTAGCAAGCAGATAGCAGAGCAGATGCTTTGCTTTGCTTCCTTCCACCACATTTCTTATTTATTTATTTATTTTGTGTTGTGTATGAGATGACAATTATTGTCATGTGAGATGACAATATTTTGTGTTGCAGAACTTGCCTAGATTGCACTCACACTCACTCATGCATCAACCATTGATTGGAGTTTGGATCCATAAATAAAACACATGAAATTGCTTGTAATTCACAGAATCAATGCATTAACAAGTATTTGCACAAAATTTTTCATATTGCTTTGATGATGTTAAAGCCTGTGATCAGTAATCCCTATGCGCATGTACTTTGTAAAATTTGTAATGTGCCTGGTTGACTAGTTGTGTAAATACCAATGTGATTGTGCAAATACGTGGTAGTACATGTGTTCACGTTATTTCATCTTGTATTTTAGGAAATGGGATCCAACGTGGAGCTGGTATGGCCAGAGTCACAGGCATATTCGTCATGGGTGAACAACTGCTCACATGCAAATTCATCCCTAGCTGCAATTCGAGCGAAGTTGAGTGTCGAACAATTAGAACAATTCAAGACTTGGATGGACTGAGTTTCTTAATAGGGTGCGACATTGCTCAGTTCACTCGTCAGATTTCTGTTTGATCACAAGGCTTCGTTTTGGGGAAGTGCCTGAAGTTTCCAGTGGAGAAAGTGATGAAATTAGACTTCAGAAAAGATATTTTATAGACGAAGGAATTACATGTAATGCTTCAGAAGATGCTTTTCTGATATGCACAGAGGAAGATGACATCTACAAGCTAGCTCTTGTTTACTTTGCTGAGTTAGTGATTTTGGGAAGGGACAAGCATTTGAACATCAATCTAAATTACCAGACCCTTGTAGAGGACTTGGATTTGTTCAATAGGTATCCGTGGGATTCGGTGTCCTTTGACAAAACCCGAGACAGTCTATTTTCTGCACCAACAAATATGTGAAAAGCTTTGAAAATGAAAAAGGAAGAGGGAAGGGGAAAAGTAAGGTAACGGGAACAAGCCGGAGAAATGACAAGGGCAAGAAGGATAAGCATGGTGAAGTGCAAAGGGGTGACTGGAGTTTTAAAGGTTTCACGTACGCTTTCCAGGTACATGGTAATAATGTTCATGTCAGTTATGTTTTGTGGACTTTAAAACTTAAATAATGACTTTTGTCCTGTGAATTGTGTAGATTTGGGTATATGAATTAATTCTTAGAATGGTGGACCTGAATTACTGCAAGATTGTTGATCTGACAGCTTTCCCGCGTATTTTACGATGGAGAACTACTACGTCTAATTCCGAGATGAGAAAGTTGAACAATTATTTTTTCCAGAGCAAAGAGGTTTGGTTTGCAGCCCTTGGAACTATTTATAAGATTCAATGAAATTATGAAGTAGAATGATTGAATATGACTCTTGTCTGTATTTTGAAACGGTCAATTCAGTTGCGGGCGCTATGTCCTAGTGAAGAGGAAATAAGACAACCATATTGGAGTTGGCCACAGGATCGCCCTGCTGTCGTCTCGGTAGAGTCAATTCCTTCTTCATGTGGTGACCTTGATGAGTTGAACAAGGTGGTAAGCTTGTTGAGGTCCGAGTTGTTTCAAGTAAAGCGGAAGAAGGATGTCCTTGAGTTAAAGGTCATACGGATGGAAAAACTTTTGGACCATTGTTTAGGTCATCATTTTGAGCAGGAAGTAAGTTGGGACCTAGCTTTACTAAAAGAGAGGACGAATCGTTGTGCCATCTCACATCTATTTAAGAGAAGTGAGGAAATGGATGACATTCGATGGGATGAAGGGCCAAGTAACAAATTTGAGGGAGAGGAAAAGGAAGAGGAGGGGATTGAAGGGGGTGAAGTTCAAAGAAAACCAAGTGAGGTAGAGGAAGCTCAAAGGAAAAGAAGTGAGGGAGAGCAAGTGAAAATAAAAAGCAGCAAGGGAGAGGAAGTGCAAAGAAAAAGCAGTGAGGGAGAGGAAGTGAAAAGAAAAAGAAGTGAGGAGAAAAAGCAGTGAGGGAGATGATCCGCAAAGAAAAAGAAGGGAGGGCAAGGAAGTGAAAAGACAAAGAAGTGAGGAAAAGGAAGTGCAAAGAAACCAATGTGAGAAAGAGGATGATGAAGTTATGTTGCTTGGCGATGACATTGGCGAGAGCACAGAGGGGACAAAGGTTGAGTTTACTCTCAGGGACATTGATTTGGATCAATCTACAGCTGTGCTATCTCAGTTGAACGTTTGGTTGAATAATGAAGGTAAAACTGTGGAACCCATAATTACGGAAGAGGAAGAGGATCATTCATATATGGAAGATCATTGAAGCTAGTGAATTGGTTCAAAAAAATCTGCCAGAGACAACCCGACTTCGGATGTTAGACCCAATGAAGGCGATTCCGCATGATGATATGGTGAAATTGCTGAAACTTTGTTGGGAATGGTGCCATAACCCAAAGTAAGTCCCTTGTTTTTTGAGATAGAAGGCATGAGTGTATATATTTTTTAATTGTTGTGTTTGTAAGTTTAATTAATTATACATTTTTTTTAATGTACATAGATTATGAGATTGACAAGAAAAACATGTGCAGCACATTGATTTGGGGTTGTATCTCATCCGGAAGCGACAATAAGAGTTGGAGGAAGTAGAAATGTCGGACTGGACAACGACCGATGTATTTTTTATGGTATGTCATAGGCCTTGACCAAGTGCAGTTAATAATTACAAATTATCCATACTTGCTTTGCGGAGGTGTTTAACTATTGATTTTTTTATATTTCACATAATCACATCCATACTTGCTTTGCAGATAATAAAAGAAGAAAAGAGCAGGTTGGGTGAAAAATTAGAAACAGCTTATCTGAACGTTGTAAATGGCAAGATTCCAGCGTGTGGGATGGATTGACAGAACGCGTATAAGGTGTATGCCCCTTGTATGTTGACGAAGTACAAGCATTGGGTGGCTATAATGATTGATCTGCTTAACTGTGAAATCAAGGTGTACGATTCAATGGTTCCACTTATTCCAGATGAGATCTTAAAGGAAGAACTCGCCCCGCTTTCAATTACGATTCCAAATCTTCTCAACACCATTGACTTTTATGAAGAAGGTGTTTATGCAAACGATTGCAGCCGAGATTGGTGGTGTCTGTGACCAATAGAACGTGTGGATGTTCCTCAACAGTCTAATCAGTGAGCACAACTTTGTATTTAATTTTATTACTTAAAATTGTCAATTATGTTAGAATGTCATTAGTTGAATTGATCGAGTTCTTGATTTGCTTTAGAGGTGATTGTGGCATGTTCGTGTTGAAGTACATTGAGCTTTTGAGCGCTGAGATTCCGTTAGCTACTTGCACCTCGCAGAACATGCCCTTTTCGGTTGAAGTTGACTGCAGAGATATTATGGGGAGATGCTTACATGGCATGATATTGGTTGAACTTGGTTTAGGTACATTGGCATGATATTGGTTGAACTTGGTTTAGGTACGTGATGATTAAATAGGTTTTGGGAATGTCCAATTTCAAACTCATGTAAATACACAATAAAGACCCACGGGTCCTTTTCGAATTCTACCTCTGCTCCTCAATTCTTCTTCGTCTTTCTCAATCTTAGTGCATTTTTGTACATAATTTTATGTTTAAGTTATTGGACAATAACAATTAGAACCAAAATAGTGGCAAATATTATAGCGGATGCATGCTTTCATTTCAATTAGTGTGATACTACACTTTGTTTATTCTCATATTGTGCTAAATGTATATGGAGCTGGATGCAGAGCATAGACAGAAAAATGAAGAATATGAAATGGAGATGCTGAGGCTTGGTGAGGAGAAAAGTAAATGGAGCTATAAATCTATTGCACGTGGGCAATCTAAATGGATAGGCGGATGCGTTTTTGAAGTTAGACACATGCCATTCCCATTACATAGAATGTGCATATGGAGTGTAAAGTTTTTTTGGATTTAATGAAACAAACATCTGTGTAATATTGGCCTAACTCCTTCACGACATTTACATAACCTTAACCAAACTGCATTGAATTGGGATTTGAAGACTGCATATGTGAATTGGGATTTGAAGAATGCATATGTGAATGGGGACTGATGGCTTTTTAAGTGTATTACATCATTGCAAAGTGATATGTCATCATTTATCCAAGCCACCATTCCAAATATCAGATCCCAATCTTTAAGTCGTTGCCTTGACTTAATCGCAATGGGTTACATCTTAATAAGGTAATTCTGTAACGGGAATATGCGGCTATGGCCTCGCCTCCAATGTTTTATTCAACCATGCCCTCTTTATAGAAACACATGAAAAAAGTCCCTGTGCAGTGCTATAAAAACTCCCTATTGGTTCCATACCGCCTCTCGGGTTTGAATCCCTCTCTCCTTTATAATCATTTAATAAATTCGTTGATTTTCTTTATTTTATTAGTTTTGGGAAGGTCAGTAGCATAAAAGTAATGTATATTGGTGCGTCTATATTGCTTGTCTATTGCGTGCATATCTTATATTTATTGCGTGTATATTGATTGTTTATTGCTTAAGAAGGAAATAAACAACAATACACATGCAACAAACAAGCAATATACACACAACTGAGAAGCAACATACACGCAATAGACATGCAATATACACACATTGTGCATACAATATATACACAATGGACATGCAATATATACACAATGGACATGCAATATACATCAGTCCCCAATTACACCAACCATAAGGAAGTCGTATTGAATAGGAAATTCTACTTAACAGTTGTTCTTCTTACTAAAAGAAAGAATAAGGACCGTTTTCCCCTTTAAATCTAACTCCTTAAATCTTACTTGAGTGGTACTTTTGCCCCCAATAAACATGCAATATTGGAGTAATAACATGCGATATACATGCAGTAAACTATCAATACACCTTCAATGAACATTCAATATCGGTTCAATAACATGTGAAATACATGTAGTTAACAATCAATAAACCTTCAATAAACATGTAAACCATTAATAAACCTTCAATAAACATTCAATATCGAATCAATAACATGTGATTTACATGCAGTAAACAATCAATAAACTTTAAGTATACGCAAATAAACAATCTATACACACTAAATAATTATGCAATTTTAAAAAATAATGTCTTGTCTTATTATTGCATCGTATTGGCCCTGTATTGTGATTTTATCGTCTTCAGTATGACTTTATTTTTTCAAAGTAAGTCTTGGAAATTGGAAATTTTTTGCTGGGTTTCAGACAAATAAATGTTTTTGTTTCAAACAATAATTTAAACTCAATGCCAATCCACCTATTTCAAGAACAAAAATTACAAAATGGGTTTGAAAACTCATTGGTGGTGCATGCAACATGTCTTTTTGGGGAGAACTTTTACAATCCTTGAAACCGTGCACTTAATTAGTCATTAAAAGAACAAATAATATGACAATTGATACAACTAATAAAACTAATACCAAGTCCTTAATGGACTTCAGCATATTCAGCACTGTAGCATCATACGTGTCATCTTGTCGCTCGCTTCAATGGAGGTTACATCAACCCATTCAATCCATTGCAACTGGTGGCTCCCTCATTGCAGGCATCATATATGAAAAATAATTCTGTTAAAGTTAGACCTAGGTTTTTTTCACCCACATACATATTCTAGAAATGAAAACTTACATAGGAGGTTAAACACTTCCAAAATAGCTTCCCTCGATTTTTATCTGATTTTGAAACCCGAAGCACCATTGCAGCTCCACAATACTGACACCTCTTTCTTTGAGCAGGAGATGAAGACGAAGACATGTTGAATCTTCTCACTTGTACCTCTTCTCACTCAGATCTTCTCACTGAAACCTCTTTGAACTCATACCTTCTCACTCATAGTTCTCACTCATACCCCTTCACTCATAACCCTAAACTTCTCACTCAGCTCTCTCTCATCTCTGCCCAAATTGAATTATATCCTTCTTTTCTGTGTGTGGGTGGGTTGGTCAAGATCTGGACACCTATACCGTCAGAATTGTGACACATTTTACCCCGAAAAGCAATATAATATTTCACTACCAAATATAATCTGAAAATTGAGGGGACACTGCTTTAAATATATTATTTTATTTATATTTCATTAAGGCAACTAGTTGGATAAGAATCCGTCATCATTCGTTCCATTTTAATAACATTACTAGGGGTAGTTTGGTGTGGGATGACAGACTGACCCAAATTCCACTTTGGAATCCGAGCCGAACCCTGCTTGTGATCGACACCTAGTAGTTGCCGAACACAATTGACTTGGTTGCCCTTTTTGATTAAAAACTTAATTCCCTTAAATCTTGACTTCTACCGAAAATTCGGCGTAGTCTCCCTGTAAATTGAACGCTCCCAAAATTTACACCTGTCAACAAGTACTTAAATATATACACCAACTGCCAGTACACAAAAAAAAAGTAAGTTCCAACAGCTTAAAGATTTTCCAGGGCAATTTGAGCATCTATACAGTTTAATTACGAATGAGGTAACTGCTAGAACCAAGGAACCCTACATCAAAATGGGGAAGAACGGAAGCGGAAATGTCCTGTGGTGGCTCTCGGATGCACGTCTACACTGGGGGCGCAAAACATTAAAAGGTGAGTGGACCCCAAAAACAAAGTTTAGAAAATAAGTAAGAACATACTAACCCCACAGTAAAAAAAAATACAATTATACAAAACTAACTCCTTTTCTTTATCATACACATGCTGAAATCAATGTATTCATGCATTATATACCAAACACATTCATGGTTAACATTAATCTTGTAAAGCACTAAAATCCGTTTAAAACTACCACTTAGGTGTACCTCTATTTCACAACCTGGTTTGCCATCAACTCGATATCCACAACCTCGGCAGTCTCGGCGACACAGAGTCAACCCGAGCTAAATCGCAGGATTCAGTGGACCGTAGTCAACCTCGATCCAGATTCTCGCTCCGCACGAGTCCGGTACCAAGGAACTCGTGGGGCAATCGCTGCTATGCCGACTAAATGAAGGCAATCGATAAAATCCAAAGACAACACGGATGTCCGTAGACATCATCATATCCGAAGGCAACATCTGTATATCTGGGTACCTAAGGTGGCTTAGAAAATAATAATAATAATAGTAATAAGCAAAGTTTGTTGAAAAAAATCTGATAAATAACTGAATTTCTGTTATGGACCTGCTACCATTTATCCGATGTTTAGCTAAAATTTCTTTTTCTGTGTCTCTAAAGGATATTCCACTCGGCAGCATGCAAATCATAATATTTAAAAGCATGTCTCACTTATAAAACACTATTCTTTGAATAAAACTTATTCAAGATCAAATACTGAAACTAAATTGAATAAATTCATTTATGAAAACAAAGAGTCCACTCACACTTGGTCCGAGCTCGATGGACCTTGGAAGGTCCCTCCCTGCGGGTCAATCGTGCCCGAAGTGCCTGATTCAAACACCAGAATAAATATATTAATAAAACTACTCGGTATAAATATTTAAATAAAACCCTGACCCCCGGCTTCTAGAAGTGCGTGCATCAATTAAAAGTTACTCCTATGCCCACATTACGTTCCTTTAATCCTAGGTCATTCGTCCCGTGAATCTGGTTTCGATCGGACGGTTAGATTCGTCACGATCACACGATCGACGATTCTAAAACCTTAACTCTAGGGTTCGTGATTCCGGAGTAGCCTAGACTCCGATTCATGATCCGTCGAATCCTACACAATCTTGGCAAGGTCTAAATTAACATATCTTAAAGTGATCACAATCCAATGGTTCGAAACTATTGAACCGGATAACGCATACTATGTAAAAGTTTGCTTAACACTCAAACGACGTCCAAAATGAGATCCGCGAATTTCTACACACTCGTGAGAATACTAGGATCATTCTGGAACTGAGAATTGTCCCCACCAGACTGCCCACGCCGGCAGTTTGGGTGGCTTGAGAAATTTCCGGCGGCCGGAAAAACTCCAAACCGCCGGCCCAAACTCCTAACTTAGATAAAACACCCAATTTGGAACCACTTTTGTTCTTGGACCTACCCCAAAAAGTGGCCGGAAGTGGCCAAATCTTACCCTCAAAACCGGCTGAAACTTAAGTTCAAAAACGAATGCTCTACGCTTAAAATTTCTGAAATCTAACCCAACCAGCAGCTAAGTTACGAAAAATAGCTGGAAAACCATACCTCACTCATCCGATTTGGTGGAGAATCGAGGGAGAACGTAAGCTTGGAAAATTCTTCAAAACCGGCAACTTCCTTCGAGTTTTCCGTGATTTCTGCGGCTGGCGTCGGAGCTGAGCTGGGTTAGGTAGAGGACAACGATACGAAACTTTTGCAACAAATTTCACTCAAAACGGATCTCGGATGGCTACGAAATCGTTGCTTGAAGATGAGTGTGTGTGGAGAGAGAGAGAGAACCAGTCTGGTCTCTCTCGCGAGGAAGAAGGAGAAATAGACCCGGTACTGTAGCAACACTGTAGCACCGACAATTTTAAAATTCCCATTACGTCCTTTTGGTTTATAGACCTTTCCTCCTTCGTTTCAGCTCGGAATCGAGCGTGCCGCATGTCTACGAACTCGTTTCGTCGCGCTCTACGCAACGGTACAAACAAAATTTCCAAACTCCTCTCCGGTCAAAAAGTCAACTTCTCAAATACTAAAATAGTCTAAGGGCAAAAGTGTCATTTTTCCTTAATAAAGTAATAGTTAAATATTAATTAAAGTTTGGGTTATTACATGGGAAAATGAAAAAGTATTTGATGGGACCTTCTGTGACTAGTCAGTAATCCATCACATTTGTGTCAATGAATTTGATGGCGGGAAAAGCCTAAAAATGGCTATGGAAATAGGTTATTAATTGACTTTTTGCCTGTCTGACTCTCTTTGCATTTCGATGATGTTTTCCCTTCTCTTGTCTTGAGTTTTGGGTGTTAGGTTCAGTTTCTTTAAAAAGGATCAACTTGGAAAAACCCCACGTGGAAACACTTTTTCAAAACACTACAAACAGAGGCTAAAACAAAATCAAAACCCCATATATTCTCATTTCTCCCCTCTTCCACTCCTCAAATCGTTCCATTCCAAAAATATTTCAATGAATTTGAAACATTTCACTACACTCGGAGGAAGGAGAAGGAAGCATCTCCATTTGGATATGCCCCAAGCCTTCATCCTGGAGTTAGCTTGGTTTAAAGTGATGTTATACGTGGCAGTCCAATCATTGAAAGATCTCTTTCGTATGGCATCTGTGTGCCCATTGTTCAATACATTGGCAAACACTTCATAAGTGTGGAACACCATTTCAATGGCAAAGTACCCAGACCATCGTAACTGGTACCATGCCACAATGCAAGTCCAACATTTCTTGCAACAATGTAGGGCTTGCGAGAACCTTGAGTCGATATTTAGAGAAGCATTCAAAGTATTTTTCATGCAGGGTAATGTGGAAGCATTGTATGGGATGTGCATTGCAGCCACGGTAGGCCATATGGAAGCGGCATATCTAGTTGGACTACTTGGCATGTTCGGAATTGGTCACTCAAAAGAGGATGCATTAGAATTCTTGTGTTCTTTGAATCAACGTAACAATATTGATATGAAAGGAACCTGTTTGGGCCTAAAAATTGACACACCCAACCTAGCGAAAGAAGCCCAGAATAAGGTTGCAAAAAATCAAAGCAATTTGGTCTTCGAGAAACAGGAAGATAGAAGCCCAAAATCCAGAAGAGACCAGCTCAAAGCTTATCAAAGCAAACAAAACTAACCTAGGCCTCACAGCCCGTTGCAGATAAAAAAAGGAGGGGGGCCCAGAAACAGGAAACAATCCCACATGACATCTATGGGATAAAGGAAAGTCAACAATGGCAACTATCATAGAAGAAGTGATTGAAAAATTTATGTCATCAAGGTAATTCTCCCAAAGAGATAAGCAAACTACAATCTCAGAGAAGGATAAGCAGGAAAGCAGGGAGCTGTCCAGAAAAGAAATCAAACTAACCATCACTGATAAAATCTCACAAGGGGCAGTTGAAATTGGGAAAAGAGATCAGGTTCTTTTTCAAGAAAAACAGGGAAGTGATTGCCTATTTGAGAGCCTATCTGCCAAACTGATGAAATTCTATTTTCTTTCTTTCCATTAAAAAAGAAAAAAAGGGGAGATATCTTTTGAAAAGATTTGCCGCCCAATATTAAACAGAATCACCCTACTCCAGAAAAATATTTTACTATAAATACAAGGAGTGAACAAGGCAAAGGACAACAAAAAATTCAACATCCAATCAAACAAAAATCTTACACAAGGAAACCATCAATCAAATAGACAACTCAAAATCAACCAACAAGCCCACTTGAATTTCAAGTAAAACCAGCTTCAGATCAGAATTCCTAAGGCTCGGACTTAAGAAGTAAGTCATTCAAAACGAGATTTCTCTCGTTACAAATTTGGTTCAGCAAAAAACCAAGATAGGTAGAGCTTGAGCTTTCTCCAATTATGGAAAACCTCAACAAAATTCACAGTGCAGTCTCTAGCCCACCGTTCTCAAAACAACATTTCGCCTGCAGTCGAGGAAACCGCAGCTGCCCACTCAAAAGCTTCACAAAAGCTTGAGGTACATTGAAGCTCGCCAGAATCAACCTTTGGCCTCGATTTACAGTTGAACCCTATTAGTCAAAGTTGTCAACGGTCGAGTCTAGCCTGCATTTCAAAGTCCCTGATCAAAACTTTCCATCTCGGAAATGGAGTTCCAGTCTGCTCATCTCTCTCTAGCATGGGCATTTATTGTTATATTTTTGTAAAAGGCAGTTCCGCTTAAAAACAGTTTAAATCTCATCAACCATTCTGACAAGAACAATCTCTTTATACTGAGATAAATTGTTAAAGTCATCACCAGTCTGAGGTAAGAAAAGAACTTACTTGGGAGATATTCCTCACCCAAATTCACAATCGCTTGTTTGTAGAAATCAGTAACTTGGGACGTAAGTTATCCATTCCAAACTAAGTCTGCTAGAATTTTTATTACTAGCAGTGGCACACTCGCACACCAAAGAAAGCTGACTTGTTGACCAGTCTATGGTTCTTAAGGCAGTGGGGAACTTTGCCCTTCCATACGCAAAACGGGTGAACAGAACCAGGGATGCTTTAAGACGAAGATTAAGCCGAGTTTTCTCTGTTAGAAGACATATCGTAGATATGTTTTATTATGAGAAGATTAAGTTCAATCACTGCAGCGCTTGTAACAACAACGAATGGTGTTTTGTTATTCAAGGCTGGTCTACTGAAGAAAAGATAAATCCTGCCTTCTGGACTTGTTGCAATCGATGCAAATGGCACCGTGATAGTGTTTTTTGGTTCAAGGTGATGCGTGTGTATGTTGTGCCAGAGAATCCATACCCTTATAATTAGTTGTAGTATGTTTTTATGGTTTTTATGCATTGTGGACTTGCTTCTCTTCATTTCTAGGTTGGCTGGCTACGTTGTATAAATGTTGTTTTCTATTTCATGTTTTAATCTATTTTTTCTGGTGTTTGTGCTGTCCTAAACCGTTTTATATATAAATGTATAATATATGTTGTATAGTGAAATTATTACTGACATAATAGACGGCTACGAATGACATTTTACTAGCATAGATATTTTGCACAACTGCAATCTTAATATTTGGTAAACGAAAAGGCATGCATGGAGTGAGTATGTGTCTTTTTACCGGTGCTTGGAAATGACATTTTCCCACTTAGCATATCCCAAATGATTTGGTTATACGTTTCTTAAGCAAAACTTGAACAGTGAATGACTTTGAATAATTATTTCCTGATGTTGTAGAATGGATGGCTTGTATATTTCCATTTTATTTTTCAAAACATCCCATAAACCTAAAAAAGAAAAAAAATTAACAAATTGAAGATGAGAGAAACTAAAAATAAAAATAAATATTTGGAGTAAATATAATTAACAAATGTACAAGCAAAAAAGTAATATAACAATAATAATAATAATAATTTAGGATAAATAATAATAAAATACTAATGTAGTGTAACCATGAAACAAGGAATTCAGGAGGAAGATGAAGTCTCAATAAGTTCGTAGCAATTTTCGGAACATTATTGTGATTTTTGTGTATTTTATTATGAATTTTCTAAGAAAAAGTAATAAAATAATAATTTAGGGTAAAAGGTAAGGATGTGGCCATGTTGACTGACGTACACTTGTCAAGTGGTGAAAGGTAACGAGCTGAGATCGCACCAGGTGTCAATTTCGCAATTATTTTGGTTTTTTTAGTGCAAAAATCTTTGAAAAAAGGTAATAAATAGTAGAAAAATCCTAAAAATGGCCCGAAAAATACTTCGGCCTCCTTGTGACGTTATAAAACTAGGGGAACCTAAAAATCATCCATTTCACAATGAAAAAATCAAAATTGTTTGGCATAACTCACTTTTCTCTTAACCATAAGTATATATGTTTATTCACTTTAATAAGTATATTTCCTTAATATTCATTATGTAATTTGTAATAATACAAGAATTAGTTTCCTTTCATATAAGGATGTAAAATTATCTGTTTTGTTATAATAATGTACATATATAATAATTGCACACTGCTTCGAAGCCATCATTGCAACTGCACCTAGAGCTTTGAACACGTCAGAGGTATTCAATAAGTTGTCCATATGCAACTGCACCTAGAGTTTTGAATACATCGGAGGTATTCAATAAGTTGTCCATAGACGCTGCGTTGGGAGTCAGTAATATATTTTCTATCATGTCCAATCACATAAAATAATGCCATACTTTTTTTGAAAAACCTCACACCAGTCAAGCAATATTAAAATATTAGTGAATATTTGTCCTAGTCTATATGAGTAATTATATACTCACTCTGCATTTTTTTCACAGTATATGTTAACTTTTGAGAAGGATTCCACAAACATATAATATAAAGAAATAAAGCAATAGTAGGGGATGAACCAGTACAAAAAATAATATATAACTGGTATAAAATAATGCCATAACCTTGTCACAAAAGCACTCACAAATGCTTTTCCATAAACCTTGCCCTATCATATAATAAATAAAGGCAACATTGCATATGATGCAACCATGTCCAAATCTGATACGTAATAATAAAAAAAAAGGACATGTAGCAACATGTGATTGAAATAGATGGGCACTTTGTATCTCGTGTTATCGTAATTAAAGACATCAAAATATTAAGGTTGAAACCTTCCATAGTAGTAAGCATCAAAATAGGTTTGAAGCAGAGTTTAACAAAAATTCCAATTCCACTAATTTGACCTGCTCAAACACGAGACCCAAAATGGTTACTTCCCTTGCTGAGCATATTTGTTAACGTCAGAAATGGTAATAGATGACCAATTAAACCCAGGTACGACAAGTTTTGCATAGGACCGGAAGTAGTCGAATCCAGCTGGCATCACACGCTTCTTTGACTCCACTGCATTAGATGAGTTCTTATATTTTTGAACAGCTACACTCCGAAGTCGTTTGTGTCTACGCTTCATGCGCTGCAACTTCGCCCTATCCAGATTGGCCTGCCTTTTGTCATCTTCAATTTGGCCTTCAACAAATTCCAAACGTGCCCTTGCCCTTTGGATTTCATCACCAAGTTGAAGATGCCTCTCCTTCTAGAAAGCAAGAACTCTTTCAGACTCAAAACTTCCAACAAAATGGTCATTCTGTCTAGGAATGTGACACTGCTTGTCTGGTGACTCACTTGCGTTTCAAGGCGGTCTTTATTTGGAGGGGTGTTTATTATGCTCACATCAAACTTGGTTAGTAAATCCATTCTATGGGGGGAGAGAGTTTTTGTGGAGGAGTGAGTTTTTTTTGGAGGGAGAGTTTCTATGAAGGGGGTGATAGTAATACCAATAAAAGGGTTCCCGCCAAAAAACATTTGGTTGACAATGTATAAATTAATTTTTGGTCTGATACAATCTAAGTTTAATCCTAACTAGTTTGGTTAGTTTGGTTGGGTTCACTAACTAGATGTCACTTCCATTGAGTTTCTTTCAACCACTAACAGTGGTGTAAAGAGAGTGTGAGGTTGACATGCTTGAAAAGCAAAACCTGACACCTCTTTTTTTAAAATTGAAATAAAGTACATATGTAGACTACACGCAAGCTTTGGTATGTTGGTCTATAAAGCTATGTTCCATTTCTCAAATGAAATTGCATATGCAATCCTCATCCTCTAAAACAAATAGGATTATTCAAGCATGTCAACCTCTTCAGGTGCCAACAACACAATCGAAGATGAAAAATTGGAGTCGCAGGTTCCATTTCCACGTTGTAGTCGCAGGTTCCATTTCCACGTTGTAGTCGCCGACCCCTTCCATTTTCAACATCATTTGGGAGTGAGGGGGACTCCGATGATCCATTAGAGGCAATACATGCAGTCAGTAGCAAGCTGGATTATAATTCCAGACTGATCAATTCATGGCACGAGAAATGTGTTGAAGACGAGGCCATTTTGGTTGATCTTAACATTAGAGTGAACAAAGTGTTCTCCCAAAAGAACAAGTACTTGAAGCTGAGTCATAAAAGGAAGCTGAAAGCTGAGGAGTTGGATACAGTAATGAATGATGAAATTAAAGGTTGTTTGATGAACCATATGCGATGCGAAGAGCACCACAGTGAACTAGAGCTGGCATTCAACGAAGGATTCGAAAAATTCCAAGCATTTGCAGCAACTACTCATACAAGTTATAATTGGGACTATGTGTCCCCTGATGCTGTGAGAGAGATACTAGACTATGGTGGTGACATGAATAAGCATAAGCACGTCAAAGCTGCTCGGAAGAAGCCGACCGATACGACTAAGTGATTGTGGCTACAGCTGTTTAGTTGGTTGGAGGTGATCGTGGTACTGCACAAATTATCAGTATATTCCCTTAATGTTATTATCTAATTTAAAATAATACAAATATCAGTTCCATTTGCTTCATATATAATTATTGGGACTATGTATTGCAAGTCATCATGTGTTCCTTTTGTCTAACATTATATTTTGCAAATATGGAAATATTATTCAATAAGCAGTCAATATCATAGCACGTTGGGAATCAGTAAAGCCCCATTATCATGACACGTGAGTCATAAGTAACATACCATGTGCTATACATTGTTTAGTGAATGGTTTATGGTTTATTTATATATAATAAAATTCCAAATATTGCTGAATATTTATTTTGTCTATATCACTAGGGACATGAGTGACCATAAGCACGTGAGACCTGCTAAGAAGAAGCTGACCAATACGACCTAGTGATTGTGGCTACCATTGTTCAGTTGATTGGGGAGATCGTGGTATTGCTAAGAGGGAGCACATAAAATGCTTTGCAATCAAATTTTCTTTTGTGTGTGGAATTATAAGTAGTTCAAATGTTAGTGTATCCTTTAATATTCTCCAACAGTTCGAAATGTGATTAGTTGCAATGTACTTTTTTACACGTTGCTTTCTAATCATTCTGTTCCAACAAAGTGCTTCAAGTATCCTTCAGTTACAAATGTTTGCAAAATCGCACCTAATAACGATCAATGAGCTCAGATCTTAATAACCAAGAAACACTAGAACATAACATTCAAAAGTGGGTGCTGCTAGAAATGATGAGTGCGGCTGGAAATCATTATCGATAATAGAAACAACCTGGTCACTGGAAATGCTGCATTAGCCTGTCATATAATCAATGAATCTCTGTTAAAACATAATTCACCATAAACTACTCATTTCACATAACTCAAAATTTGATACTTTATCTAATGTCTATGAAAATTTCTAAATAGGAAGAAGACGTAAAATTAACATGTGTCTAAATTTCATGCAAGAATGAAACCAAGTAAATTTTCATTTCAATTATCAGTGGACATAGTAAGAGCTCATCGGTGGACATGAACAAAAAAATAATAATAATAAAACTGCATATATAAAACTTCACCTGATCATTAGTCTTCATAACAATCGGGCTTCGTATAATAGAAACATAAATCATTGAGTTGGTCCGTGCATCCTGTAAAATTCGTCGAATAATGGGTCACTAAGATCTATTAGAATTGATTCGTCATTGTTCGACAGTGATGTCCTGCATAAACATCAAACACAAGCACATAAAAAATTTACCTATTCAAATTTTAGGTCTTATTATAAATTGTGTTAACATCTTACGGTGTGTTCAAATTTCTTAGGCATTGTCTTCTCTCATGACCAATGTGTCCACACTCCTGATAGTGTCTAATCCCTCGCTTCATTGCCCTTTCCTTTACTCCCGTTACTCGTTTCGACCCTCCATTGCACCTTACTCTCTTAGGGTCTTTCATATATTGTGTTTGAGAGCTGGACCCTCCAACTTCGTTATTACTTGGTCCATCCTTCAACAACTTCAACTTCACCCCCAAACATTTTAGAGTCTCTGACAGTAGCTCACATCCTCTTCACACATTAATGCATCCTCAACCACATCTCAAGCAAGTTGGGACATTGTACTCCGCTGTATTAAAAGACTAGGATCTGCAGAGTCTTTAATTTCGTTGCCATTTGCATCTGACACCAATCCAGATTTCGCAGTTTTCTTCCACCTCTTCAAAATGTATTTATCGGGCATATATTCAATCTGGTCCCTTCTGAACAATGCTAGGATGTGCTTGCAAATAATTCCAACAAATTCAAATCTATTGCAGCTACACGATGCGTGGTTAGAATCTTTGACATATACGACTTCTGCCACTCTTGTTTTCCAATTTCTCCTTTCGCTCACATTATAGACAACTTTAGAAGCATCCTCTGTTTTGAGCTCTAGGAAACATGCTGTACTTTGTATTAGTTCTTGCTTAAACTTTTGAAACATTATCCTTGTGTACAAGGTAGCCATTTGTTTGTTCATTGGCATCGGTAGAATACATTGAGCCACTTCAAATGCATCTACGTGATCAGCAACTAACTCTTTTTGACATTGATGAGAAAGTGCCCTTCAAATTGTATTATGAAATCCATCAATGAATTTATCCTTGATATGTATTGCTTGAAGAAACCATGAGAACCTTCCGCTCTTTGGCTGCTTGACATTCCAGCGGCAAAAAAGTGTCGTGTAGGCTAGAACCCAAGATTCCCTTAAATCAAACATTGAACTTAGCCATGGATGGTCAGTCAAACCAGCCTTTGTAACCACACTATTCCATTTTGCATCAAACTCATCCTTATTGTCAGTATCCTATATGGCTTTCTGGAATTTAAGCCAATACTCCTTATAAGCAGAATGTGGTAACTTAACTGAGAACTTTGATGTGATGTGCCATATGCAAAGTTGAAGAAATGTAGTTGGGAAGGCTATAGAAATCGCTCTAGTCATTGCCGCATCTTGATCTATAATGATCGTTTTAGGTTCACCACCTGGCATGGCTTTCTTAAACTCCTCAAACATCCAAATAAACGAATCAGTCGTTTCCTTGCTCAAAAATGCGCATGCTAAGACAATTGTCTGACCATGGTTATTAACTCCCAACATTGGTGCAAATGTCAAGTCGTATCAATTCGTGTTGAATGTGGTATCAATACAACATCTTCATAAAACCCGTACGCCTGTCTAGAAGTTGCATCTGCCTAAAAACATTGACTAAACCTGTTATCGCCATCTCACTCAATCTTGAAATGAAAGCCTCATTTTTTTTCTGTTCAGCCATAAAATACTCGGTCACTAGTTCAACATCGTGGTTCCTCAGCTTCCCATTCACACTACATTCAAGATTGTAGATATCTTTTTTGATAAAACCGATTTTATCTATTCCTCCGGATTGCACATCGAAAATACTTACCTTCTGATTAATGGGAATATTAACCGAACCTAACTGTTTTGTGAGTACTTTTGTAGAATCTGAAATACGACGGTGTGATCTCAATAAATGCATTCTTTTTGAGGGTATAATCTTATGATTATGTCCCTCTGCAAAAAGAGATATGGTATACTTCTTGCTCCCATTTGTCTTCACAACCACAATCTTAGCTTTGCAATTGTATCTACTTATTCCCCGTTATCTTTTTCTCTCCAGAGTTTCATCTTTCCTGTATGCACCTTGTTTGCAACATACAAATTCTTTCCTCAGAATCTCTTTCTTATTTTTCCCCCAAAAGCTGGAATGAAGTCAAATACCAAAGCCAGCCAAGAATGCATATCTATTATAGAAATTATAAACGATGTCAAGCGAGTCGAACTGCATCCCAACTGCTAGTGTTTCTCATTTCTTACTTCAGGAATGTAAACCCTCCCATTAGTCATTACACACTCATCACTCTCTGAGCCCCTAGACATATTATCCACGTATATTATTTATCTACTTCTATATTACTGCATAACAAATATTAATTCATTAATCAATCATTACTGCATCACAACATATCAATGCATTCCACTTACATAAAATATTGCCCAAATTGACACAAAACACGCATAGCCTAGCTTGTTGGATTCCGATTATACAAAACGCAAGCAAAATTTAATAATAGTTACGTCATCTCTTGTGAAATAATCTGGAAAAAATAACATTAGAACCAACATATTCAACTAAGAACACAAATGTAATTCAAACCAGCAATTACAAAACTTCACCCAATATCCTCTCCAAATGCTTACTCCTAATGCTATTAAGCCTAAGTTTAGGATCTTTTACCTACATTTCATAATTTTCCACCCCCCACCCCCCAAAAACAATCAACTAAGTATATTTAATATTCATAAGGAAATGACGCATTATTGACAGCAAAAATGATGCATTATTGATACCACAAATGACACATTATTGATGCCACAAATGACGAATTTCCTACCCTCACAAAAAACAAACCAAACCCAACAAAATCAATCCAGCAAGAGTGAACTTACCTCTCAAAGTCAATTGGGAGCTCCGAAATCAGTCAGCTTGAGAGAATGTGGTGGACATTAGAGAAGATTCTTTGCTAGTGGAGACTCCATCTCTACCAAAATTAAGGAACAATCATTGCTGTAGGCCTAGCTACATAAAGAGATATGCTACTTTGCTTTCATCTGGAATCTCGTCTGTTGAACGAAAAAGAGAAGGGGTTTTCACTTGAGCCATAGAATCAAAACAGGGAAATAACTAGGTAAGAGTCATTAATTGTCATACCAAGGATACCATAGATCGCAGGCCTCCCAAGGAGCTGATGACAATGGAGAAACTATAGGGTTTGGGAGCTTTAGATCTTTCTAATTGTGGGTTTTCATTACATTCAAAAAGAGAGGATTGTGTTCTTCAGTTTTTCACAGAGAGGAAAAAATCTTCAACTGAAGTTGGGTTTCCAATGGGTCAGATTTCAACCCGGTTCTACATGCACCCTCTTTTAAAAACTCACCATTGGATGAAATCCAATGGCTCTTACATACCCCTCAAAAACACCCCTTATAACTTTCCACTCACTATAGAAGCCCCCCACAATGCAAGCCTTAGATTGGACGGTGAGGTAAAACTTCTTCATATTCGGTTTCCTTTGCCAACGCATCTTTCTCTTTTTATGTAATTTTTTTTATCTGGTTCAAAATGACGTTGTTTTGGTCTGGATTTTTTTTTTTTATAAATATAGGTGTCTTGCGCACTGAAGAAAAGAAGTTAGCCTATTTGAGGCATTTTCACAAACAGTTAGTAGGCACCCACAGAAGGGTAACTTCTAGTGCCACCAAAGCTTTTTTCGGCAAGGGGAGGTGCAATTGCAGCTCCTTGGTCCACCAGTGAACGAGTCGATCCAACCAAACTGCTCAAATCAAACCGTATTTACTGGTTTGGTTGGGTTTGAATCAAGAAGAACTCATCCAATTTAAAAACCAAATCGAACCTAGTTCTATATATTTCTAATCCAACGTGAACTGAACCAAACCGATTAGATATTATTAATTCAATTTGGAGTTTATTCACGTGTCAAGGCATGAATGGCTATTTGGAAGTGGTTTCATATACCCTTCCACACCTTACTGGACTCCAAAGTACTCCAAAGTCATCAAAAACTTATGGTCTCAAACCTATTCTAATACTTTGGAAACCAATGAAAGTTTCAGACTCTTGAACTCAACCAATGTTGAACACGAAACACTAGCTAAGCCATAACACATTGATTTCCATTATCAAAAATCTCATGTTCTGTCTTCCTTCCTCCTCGTCCCATTGGATCAGCTCATGCTCTCTCTTATGTTCTTCACACCTCACTCTAAGTCTGTCACCTTTTCCTTTTGTTTACCCCGAAAAGAGCCCGCCAGCCATTCTCTTGGGGTTTGGCCGTGGAGTTTGTTTGTTGTGATTGTGAAGGCGTGCCACTGTTGGCAGTGAAAAACTCCAACAGACTGAAAATGGTAAGACTGGAAAATGCGCACCGATATTGACTTTAATCAATCGATTGTGGATTGGGTGGGGAATTGGCCCAATACAAGGTTCTTTTCTATGCCTCAGTTAAGAGGACTTCAATATTCATCTAGCGCGAAAATTATAACCGATAGAAGCTGAAATAGAAAGATAATGGAAATGACAGAAGTTTATTGGAATATTTATCTATTCAAACAACTTGAAAGAAAAAGGAAGTACATAAACAACACAGCGTGAAGATTTCTCTATTCAGACCTAGTACATAAAATTAAAATGGAGATTGAAGATTTCTCTATTCAATCTTGTACAAGGAAATATCATGCCAAGAGTTGGCAGAGCAAGACAAAGAAAATTCCTCAGGAGTTGTCAACTGGGAAATTCAGAAAATGAAAAAGGAAGGCTGTTTCAGGCTTTTGAGCTGGGTTTATAGACATTGAGTTTGGTTTTTGTTGGTTGAGTTGTATGCGTCCTTTGCTGATGATTTCTCCTTCAATTTATAGAGAATGGAGGCCATTGAGTGGACCAGCAGTCAATTTGAAGTACCCACTTGCCATTGGTTGGACCAATAGTTAATTTGAAGTACCCACTTGCCATTCGTTTTGGTGAGTGGGTTGCTGAAAATATAAGTTAACCCAAAAAAGTTGCTAAGAGGCTTTGATGTGATTTGACAGAAGCTATCACCATTAGACTTAGAGAAATCCAAAGTATTAGTCCACTTGCCATTGATTGGTGAGTGACAGCCAAAATTAGCTGGCTAAAAGACAAAAAGAAATGGAGAGATAATAACATCATCTCTACTTATTTCTTTATTCATTCTTTAAGCCCGCTTGAATATTATTTTATTTCTTTCAACCTTTGTGTGGACTTTTCACATGTTTGAACTTTGACTTTGTTTTAATATTCTTGACAGAGAATATTAAATTGTTTCCATGTACCACATCTTCATTTTATTCGTCTTTGAATCAACTCACTTGTGATGAAGTCCCTCCATTGATAAAGTGAAACTTGATTTGCAGCCACTAAGTTTCTCCTCCGAACATGCCTTG
The DNA here is from genome assembly GCF_029339155.1 of Prunus mume. NCBI lineage: Eukaryota > Viridiplantae > Streptophyta > Magnoliopsida > Rosales > Rosaceae > Prunus > Prunus mume. Next base: position 23,424,346 of record NC_142700.1, read on the forward strand.
ATGCATAATGAACTGGGAATGCTAGATTGATCCGATTGCTGAAAATTTCGGATATGTTGTTCTCCACATAAGTAGGAACAACATTCATGAAAAACTCAATTCCATTTGAGCAATGGAAAATCTGATTTTGCATGGTTGCAACTGACTGGTCGTCATACACTGCTCTCACGAACAGAGATCATGATTAGTGTTTCTGAAGATCCAATACTTGTGAAAATGACGCCAAATTCGGATATGTTGTAGTAGACATCTAAATGAACAACTTTCATGAAGAACAAATATTCATTTGAGGACTGGAAGCTGGCTCGAATTGGGCCATAATTAGGCCCGAATTGCCACTGTTATCAGCTTTCGCTGTTGCTGGTATGCTTCTGATGTTTGATGTCTTGAGGATTCCACAATTATCCAAATGATCCCAACTTCGGACATGTTACAATAGACATTCTAATGAACAACTTTCATGAAGAAAGAAAATTCATTAGAGCATTGGAATTAGGCCCGAATTAGGCCCGAATTGCTGCTATTAGTTTTTTGCTGCCGCTGTGCATCTGGTATTTTCAGCCCTTAGTATTCAAAAGTTTCCCGAATACACCCAAATTTGGATATGTTACAGTAGACATAGAGATGAACAACGTTCATGAAGAGAGAAACTTGATTTGAGCGCTGGAAGTTGAAGTTTTGGTCCACTCCATCTGACTGCAGCAATGCATGTCTAGCCTTATTTTGGCCATTTTGATGTTCATAGAAAACTATCTACCATTTCGAACCCAATTCAAATCCTAGCTAAGCTGCTGCCAATTGCCACCAAAGATAGTCACTACGTTCTCCATCCCCTCCCTCACACTAAAATTAGTTTCCCAATTAGTTGCATTTGATTATGAGTTGGCAGAATTGAGAGTAATAGACAATCCTCTTCTTTCCGTCATGGCATAAAATATATACGTATGACAAGTATTGGGGATCCCTTCATAGTGTGAACCAGTTCGTGTTGATAGTTGTTTTGATCGAAAATATATAAGGTAGACAACTTATTAATGCAAATTGTTGAGTTGTATGTGAATAATGATGCTTATGTTCTTGAGACGAGAAAGGGTGTGAAAGATCATTTGTTTAAGCTTTATGATTTGTATGAGGGAGGTCTTGTTAGTAATCGCACTCAAAGTGGTAGTAGTTGTACTAATACTAGCCCATGTGAAGAGGATTGAGGAAGAGGAGGATTGAGTGAAGAAGAGGATATTTCACGAATATTCTCCCCCAAATTTATTTTTACATATAAGTTACAAAACAAAATCTCTCACCAATCAATCATTTACAACCAAATAAGTTTTGATCAATGCAATAATGGACAACCAAATTAGCAAATAATTGAAAAATGTTCTTTCCAACTCTCTCTATTAACATAACAGTAGGGTGCTGTAAGGGTCTCTCGTAAGGAGAGTATCGTGAGAAGCAAGCTTGCTTCTCTAGGGTTAGGGTTTTCCTAAACCCCTCTACATTTTGTCGGTGTGAATGACAAATCCATTGGCACTTTCATTATGAGATGAGAACTAACGAAGCAAGAATATCTGGGGAGTGAATAGAGAACCATGGAATTGGAGGAACTGATGAAACAATTTGGGTCAAAACTAATGCTATTTGAGAAAGAACTTGAAGGGGTTTGACTAGAAGAGAACGAGCTTTCTGGTACTTTGGTAGGCTTTCACTACAGCCTGGTGGCCGAGGTCTTGTTGCACCAGTCAGTGAATAAAGATGCTTTCGTTGAGATGTTTACTGGATTATGGCAAGGCCATGAGGGAGTCTGCATATGGGAGATTGGAGAAAAACGATTCCTCGCGAGATTCGTGGACTTTCACAATATTTAGAGAGTTCTAAACATGGAACCATGGTCTTTTCGAAATTCACTTATGATGTGGAGGAGGAAGAGAAGGGGAGGCGGTTTTTGAATCCACAACTTACCAAGGGGTGTTCTGGGTTCAGATTCCTGGACTCCCACCACTCAACATAATGGTAGCGACAATGACCTAAATTGGTGCCTAGATAAGGCAGATGCTGGAGGTGGACAAATCAAGAGGGGAGGAATGCATCGGAAGGTTTGCGAGAGTGAGAATCAAGTTCAATGTCTGATAACTACTAATGCGAGGGACACAATGATAGAATTCATACTAGAAGGAAAAAGGTATGTAGGTGTTGAGAAAAGCAATGTCTATAATTCTATTAATATTGATAATTGGTTACAATCAATGTATCAAACAATAAAAGACTACGGCTCTTGACATTTACAATTGAGGTAAAAGGTGTATATATATATATATATACACAAGAGACTACACAGAAAATCCTAGTGCAAGGACCCTTGAGGATGACTCAGCATATAAGAACAAGGAATATGCTTGTCCTTGTGTTGAATATGCCTTTGTGACCATTGGAGCATAGCAACTATGATAGCATGGGTGTGTTGACCATTTTCTAGTTTTTTCTGGGTGTGATGATCATTTTAATCAACCCTAGGGTTATGGCTAATATCCCCCTGCAAGCTCAACTGCGGGTTTGGAGCAGTGGGCTTAGATTGAAAGTTGGTGAAGATGGCTTTAGGAAGGCTCTTTGTGAAGAGGTCAGCTAATTGAGCTTGGGAGGAGATATGAGAGATAGAGATAGTGTTGCGGGTAACAAGGTCACGGATGTAATGATAATCAATTTTGATGTGTTTTTTTCTTGCATGAAAGATAGGGTTCGAGGCTAGGGAAATGGAGCCGGTATTGTCATAGAGGATGAGAGGATATCTATCAAGGTAAAAATGAATTTCTTTGAGGAGAGAGCAAATCTAGAAAATTTGAGTGGCTGTGTGAGCTAAGGAACGATATTCACTTTCAGTTGAAGATCTAGCGACAGAGGCTTGTTTCTTCGAGCTCCAAGACACCAAGTTTTGTGCAAAAAGATACAATAGCCAGTGGTAGAGCGTCGATCAATAGGACAACCATCCCAGTCTACTTCGGAATAGACTGTGAGATTGAGGTTGCCTTTGCAAAGGAGCAAGCCCTGAGCTGGTGTGCCTTTTAGATATCTCAATATTCTCTTCACAGCTGACAAATGCAGAGTACAAGGAGTGTGCATATGTTGGCACACTTGATTGACTGAGAACGCAATTTCTGGCCTTGTCCATGTAAGATAATGTAAGGAGCAAACGAGATATCTATATGTGATAGGATCAGAGAGTATTTCACCACTTGTATTATCTAGTTTTTGAGAGGAAGAAGGTGTTGAGCATGGTTTGCAGTCCAACATGGAGAATCGAGTAAGGATATCGCATATGTACTTCTGCTAGGCGAGAAACATTGTATTGGCAGTCGCTGAACCTGAACACCCAAAAAAATAGTGTAATGGACCCAGAGTTTTCATTGAGAATTTGGCACTAAGTTGGGAGATGAGGGCTTGGCAGGAGATAGAAGATGTGCCAGTGATGATTATGTCATCCACATAAACCAAAATAAACGTCAAACAATGATCAGCCTTAACAAAGAGAGATGGGTCTGCCTTAGAAGGAATAAAGCCAAGTGTAACGACCCGGTCCTAAATAAATTGGTAATTATTAATTTATTCAAAATAAAAGACTATTTTACCCTAGAATATGTTATTAGGTTTAAAGTTGACTTTTTGACGAGAAGGAATTCTGGAATTTTGACTGTATAGTTGTATAGAGAACAGCGAGATGAGTTCGTAGACACGTAGTGGGCCGAATTGGAGTTGTAACGAAAAAGATATGATCAAAATACCTCAGTGGCACAATCATAAATATTGCGAAAAGGGTTTCATAAAATCTGATTTCTCTCTCTCTCTCTCTCTCTCTCTCGCAATTGCGACCGCCACGCTTTGGCCGGCCGTTCCCTCATCCGCCACCAAAGCCGACGGGGCAAGTACCAAAATGATTGGGCCACCGTCCTCTTCTAACCCTAACCAAGCCCCGACGCCTACCACCATGATTTCACAGGAAAAAGCCATGAAAAGTCGTCGGGATTTGATAGTTTTTCACCGGCTTCAGCAAGTGAGGTATGCTTTCTCACAATTTTTCATGATCCAGCTGATAATTGGGTAGGATTTCATTAATTTTGAGCATAGTTAGCTTGATTTTCGAATTGGATTTCGACCGATTTTGAGATCTAGATTCCAACAACTTTCGGTCACTTTTTGGGGCAAGTCCAATAACAAAAGTGGTTCCAAATAGGGTGTTACACCTACGGTTTGAGTCTTGAGTCGTGATCTGGAGTTTTTATGATGAAAGGTTATCGCTTTGGACACCCATGCGCTACCAGCGCGTCAGCTGTAACGACCCGATCCTAAATAAATAGGTAAATATTATTTTATTCAATTAAAAGACCATTTTGCCCATAGAATATTTTACTAGGCTTAAAGTTGACTTTTTGACTGGGAAGAAATTTAGGAATTTCAACTGTATCGTTGTGTAGAGCACGGCGAGATGAGTTCATAGACACGTGGCGGACTCGAATCAGAGTTGTAACGAGAGAGATACAATCAAAATACCCTTAGTCGCATAACCGTAATTTTGGCGAAAAGGGTTTGATAAAATCTGATTTTCTCTCTCTCTCTCTCCCTATCTCCTCTCTTGTGACAGCAGCACGTGGCCGGCTGTTCTCTCATCCGCCACCAAAGTTGACGGGCACGTACCAAAATGACCGCCACCGTCCTCTTCCAACCCACCCTTCGCCGCCTCGATCCGTCGTCATAGCCGCTGGAAAAAGCGTGAATAGGCCAGCATTTCGCTCGATTTTTGCCAGTTCTCGACCGTCCGACCGCCATTTTTGGCTATCCAGATATGGAAATTCATCTATTCCTTGAGCTCTAGCTGATGGTTGGTTAGGATTGCATCAATTTTGAGTGTAGGTAGCTCGATTTTCGAATTGAATTTTGGCCGATTTTGGGATCCCGATTCTGGCCACTTCGGTCAGTTTTAGGGGTAGATCCGAGAACAAAAGTGGTTCCAAATAGGGTGTTATACCTAGGGTAGGAGTCTTGAGCCGTGATTTTGGACACCTACGGTCTACCGACGCGTGTGGCGGCGTGTGGGCACTGTAGAAAAAGGGCATTGTGCCCCGATGTAATTTGCTGGTCCTCACGAGTGTGTAGGTGTGCTCGGATTTCAATTTGGATAAAGTTTGAGTCTCGAACGGATATCGCCTATTGCGCGCTATCCTGGTTCGATAGATTTGAACCGTTGAATGGTCTTGAATTCATTATATGTCAATCTGGACATCCTTAGGATTGTGCAGGATTCGACGGATCGTTAAACGGAGTCTTGGATACTCTGAAAATGCCAAGCCGAGGGCTAGGGTTATAGTAACCGTTTGATCTTGCGATCGTGAGCGATCCAACCGTCCGATCTGGACCAAACTTGCAGGACGTGTGTCCTAAACTTTGTAGAGCCTATAGGAACTTTCGGATCAAAATTTGGAGGTCGTGGGCCCCTGGGCCCATTCGACCAAGTTTGGGTTTTTTGACCTTTAGTTGACTGTGAGACTTCCGAGATAGTTCTACCTTCCCAAGAGGGTTAGTATGACCGTAGGGACAGGTCTTGATCGTTAGTTGAGTTTTGTGGGTTTAGGATATTAAATTATTGTTTTAATTGGGGGATTATCGAATGCTATATTGTGGTTGGGGTTTATGCTATCTTGGGAATTAATATATATATATATATGTATATATTATAAAGATACAAAGATGTTTGATTACACTGTGTAAGTACCACCTTGTGATTGTGAGGTCTCACGTGGCATAGGATTTTTCAGCATTTAGACAGACCCTATACGTGGCATTGGATTTTCTGGCGTATGGGGAGATTATGTGATATTATGTTGAGGTCACACGTGGCATAAGATTTTCTAGCGTATAGGAAGATTATGTGATATGATTGTGAGGTCCCACGTGGCGTAAGATTTTTCGGCGTGAGTTCAGACCCCATACGTGGTGTTGAATTTTCCGACATATGGGGGGATTATGTGATATTATGTTGAGGTAGCACATGGCGTAGGATTTTCCGGCGTGTTGACAGACCCCATACGTGGTGTTGGATTTTTCGGCGTATGAGGATATTATGTGATTAACAGGGAGATGAATAAATGATTATGATATTATATTGGGAAAGCAAGACATTTGAAAATGATTATGCGTGGTAGGTTATGATTTAAAGAAAATGGAAAAGGATAAATTCTAGCATTTATTATTTTGTATTGTTGTAAGGTATTGTATGTTATTGGAATCGGACTTGGTGAAAGAACTACGTGTGGCTTGATCCCTTAGTAAGGGTGCGTAAGCAGCCTAGGGTAGTGCCTAGGTGCAGCCGCGGGCTAAACTCTACTCATGTTGTTTTCTTGAGATTGGTTCGAACCTTGTCGTTGGTCCCTGAAATTTGGACGAAAGTGAGATGCTGTCTTGTTAAGAGGTTAGAGCCTCGTATGTTGGATATTTGGGAAGTTCGATGATGAAAATTGCTTTTGGCATTAATAATTATGTTTGAGTTTATTATTTGCATTGGTTAAGGTACTATTTTTTACTTAAGAGTTTTGTTGCTAGATTGTTCGGATTATTTGAAGGCCAGAGGCCGATTCAGTGAATTGCATGAAATTATCTTGCGCATGCTGCCGGTTGGGAATATTAAATGTGTTTTATGCATGTCGAAATTTGAAAAATGTTCAATTTACAGGAAGACTCTGCCGAAATTTCAGTAGAAAGTCTCGTGCCCTTATTCCTTTTTGGCAAAAGAGGATATAGTTTCAGAAGTGGGCCGACATCTGGTGATGTCGAAATTCCACAGGATTCGTCTCGGGTTCCTAGGAATTTGGGACGGTCCTGTCATCGGCACTGTAGAAAAGGGGCATTGTGTCCGAGGTGATCTCCTGGTCCTCACGAGCGGGTAGGTGTGCTTGGATTTCAATTTGGATATCATTTGAGTATCAAATGGATTTCACCTATTGCACGTTATCCGGGTTCGATAGGTGTGAAACGTTGGATCGTCTTGAGTTTAACATATGTTAATCTAGGCATTCCTAGGATCGTGTAGGAATTCACAGATCGTGGATTGGAGCCCGATGTTCCGATTTAATAACTTAAGTTTGTGTTTTACAATAACCGTCCGATCGTGCAATCGTGAGCGATCCGACCGTTCGATCGGGACCAAACTTGCAGGACGTATATCTTAGACCTTGTGGAACCCTTAGAAACTTCTGGATCGTAAAACGGAGGTCGTGGGCCCTACGGGCCCGATTGACCAAGTTTGGATATTTTGACCCCTCGGTTGACCGTGAGTATGGTAGTTTCACCCTTCAAAAAGTAAGTAGGATAACCTTGTAAACGAGTCTTAATTGTTATTTGAGTTTAAATTGGAAATTGGTTCGATATGGGATTTCCTTTAAAGGTTGTTGCTTATCGTTAATTAATATTATTTGAGTAAATTATGTGACATTCTACTATAGACTTGTATCGTTAAATTGTGAATATCTCTATTATTATCATGATATTTGAGACTTGTAATTATTCGGAATACGGATTATATATGTTGAGTACCATCCCTCAGATACTACACTTCTCATACGTGGCGTTGGATTTTCCGGCGTATGGGAAGAATATGTGATTTTTAGGGGTCACGTGGCGTTGGATTTTCCAGCGTGAGACATACCCCATATGTGGCGTTGGATTTTCCTGCGTATGGGGAGATTATGTGATTTTTAGGTCTCACATGGCGTTGGATTTTCTGGCGTATGGGGAGATTATGTGATCATTAGGCCTCACGTGGCGTTGGATTTTCCTGCGTGAGACATGACCCCATACGTGACATTGGATTTTCCGGCGTATGGGAAGAATATGTGATTTTTAGGTCTCACGTGGCATTGGATTTTCCGGCGTGAGACCGACCCCATACGTGGCATTGGATTTTTCGGCGTATGGGGAGATTATGTGATTATTAGGTCTCACGTGGCGTTGGATTTTCCAAAGTATGAGACAGACTGGCATTGGATTTTCCGGCGTATTGGAAGAATATGTGATTTTTATGTCTCATGAGGCGTTGGATTTTCCGGCGTGAAATAGACCCCATACGTGGTGCTGGATTTTCCAGCGTATGGGGAGATTATGTGATTATTAGGTCTCACTTGGAGTTGGATTTTCTGGTGTAAGACCGACCCCATACGTGGCGTTGGATTTTTCGGCGTATGGGGAGATTATGTGATTATTAGGTCTCACATGGGGTTGGATTTTCCGGTGTGAGACAGACCCCATATGTGGTGTTGGATTTTCCAGTGTATGGGGAGATTATGTGATTATTAGGTCTCATGTGGCGTTGGATTTTCCAACGTGAGATAGACCCCATACGTGGCGTTGGATTTTCCGGCGTATAGGGAGATTAAGTGATTATTAGGGAGATGAATTATAAAATAACAGGGAGATGAATTAAGGATTGTTATACTATGTTGGGAAAGAAAGAGGTTTGAAAAAGATTAGGTTTGGTAGGTTGTGATTTAAAGGAAAGGAAAAGGGATAAATTCTAGAGTCTATCTTTTTGTATTGCTATAATGGATTGCATGTGGTTGGAATCGAGATTTTTTGTAGTAAGAACTACGTGTTGATCCCTCACAAGGGGCACGTAGGTAGCCTAGGATCTTATCTAGGTGCAGTAGCATACTAAAATTTACCTATGTTGTTTTATCGAGTATTGGATTTGACCTTGTCATTGGTCCTGAGATTCGGCTGAAACCGAGGTGTGATTGAATAGTTGTTCATACTTCCGTTTGGTTAAGTGAGGGTTGTGTAAATGTGTTCTCGTTAAAACAGGTATAAACCCCGTTTTGGATTGTCGTTTGTTTTGGGCTGAAACCTTAAACTACTTGCGTATGATTAAATAATTTGGGAAGTTAATTTATGTTATTTGCAGTGGGCATTTACAAATAAGTTTGAGTTTGTTATCTTCATCGTTTAATACATTATTTGATTTAAGAACATTGCTGGTGGTTCTGTTTCCAATTATGCGAAGGCCGGATGCCGATTATATGAATTGTATGAAACTATATTGTGCATATTGCCTGTTGGGATATTAAATTGTGAATTTGGTGTAGGTTGAAATTTTGGGAAATGTTCAATTTACAGGAGAGACTCTGCTAAAATTTCAATAGAAAGTCTTAGTCTTTAGTAAGTGGGCCTGGCATCGGTGTGATGATTTTTCCACAGGATTCATCCTGGGTTCCGAGTAATTGGCGTCCTGCTCAAGCCAAGCGATAAAAAAGAGTGATACAATTCCTTATACCAGGCACGAGGGGGCCTGTTTTAACATATAGGGATTTGTTTAACTTACACACATATGAGGGATGAGATGGGTGAACAAAACCTGGAGGTTGTTGCATATACGTCTTCATGAAGGGTGTCGTGAAGGAATGCATTGGACACATCAAGCTGAGTTATGGGCCAATCATGTTGCACAACAAGAGATGGTATGAGTCGAGTGGCAACAATTTCTAGCTTTAAATCTGTCAAGAGTGCCATCAGCCTTGTATTTTACTCAAAATACCCATTTGCAACCAATAGCATTGTGAGTAGGACTTGGTGCTACAAGAGTCCATGTGTTTGTTGCGTGGAGAGCTGAGATTTCGTCCTACATAGCTTGCAACCATTTGGAATTTTTGGAGGCTTGAGCAAATGTGGTGGGGGTAGGAATTGTGGGAATGGAGGCAAGAGCAGTGGGAAATGAGTGGTTTGTGATGAAAAACCGAGGCTTTGTAATGCCAGATTTTGAACGTGTTTGCGTAGGATGAAGATTATAAGTGATAGAAGTTGATGAGGGAAGAGGAGAAGGTACTGGGGTTCGAGGGGAAATTTTGAGTGGGATGGATAAAGAATGATTAATGGGGGGAAGTGATATTTGTGGAGGAGGAAGGGAACAAGGGTGAAGGTAGGGAATTGGTGGTTAGGGATAAAGCTGGGGATGATATTGGAGGCATATGGGAATTTGGTAGATGGGAGGTAGGAGGGGTGGGGTCTGTTTGTAAAGTAGGTGAGGGTAAAGGTAAAGTAGGGGTATAAAGAGGATATAAGCCACCTTCAGTATGGCCCCGAAAAAGGATTTTGCATGTGAGATTGTCCTTTACAAAACATGTAAAAAGAGTGAACATGAGATGGCAGTTATTGTCATTAACAAACTTGTGAACAGAGAGAAGATTATGAGTGGCATGTGGTGTGTGCAGAATGTTTTTGAGAGAAAACTTAAAGGAAGGAGAATAGAGAATGGAGTTACCAGAGTGGTGTATGTTAAGAGTCTGTCCATTTGCCACGGTCACCTTTTTAGAACAAGTGTAATCAGATGGCATTGAGATGATAGATAAGTCATGAGTGATGTCGTTTGTAGCTCCCGTATCAGCATACCATGTGGATGTATGAGGGGGATTACTCGAGGGATATAAGGTGTAAGAGGCAATGGGATTATGGGTTGTGGGAGAATAAGAGGTGAGATGAGGGGAAGGTGCATGATCTTGATATGAGTGGTTGTGAAGGTTGCGGCAAGTAATAGCGGTATGACCGGGTTTGTTGCAAATTTGGCATTTGATGCGAGAGTTGACATAATTGGAGGGGTGATATGGAGGGCAAAAAGAAGACGAGGATGAGGAGTTGTTGGAGGATTGGAAAGGTTTGTTGGAGTTTCTGTTGGTGGGAGAAGATGGGCAAGAGTTTGTGGTAAAGGAGAAAGCTTTGTTGTTGGTTTGGGAGGAGTTGTGAAATGCATGAGATGAGGAGTCGTTGTTGAGAGAGGCAAGCTAGTCAAGAGCCATTTCCTCACTAAGTAGGAGGCCATGGAGTTCTTCTGGTTCTACAGGGTCAGAACGAACCCTAATGGAGGTAGCAAAGGCATCATACTCAGCATGGAGACCATTGAGAACATGAGCAATGAAATCTATAGGGTCAAGAGAAGCACCAGTAGCAGCAAGAGAGTCAACAGTGTGTTTGATAAGTTGAAGATAGTCCAGCATGGGTAGAGACCCATTTTTAAGATTCTGAATACGAGCTTTGAGCTGCAAAAGGTGGGATCTTGTGATGGCAGCAAACCTCTTTTCAAGAGTGAGCCAGAAGTCTCGAGAGGTAGAGGAGCCGACTATATAGGGAAGGATGCTTTCAGAGAGTGAAGAGTGGATCCAGATCTTACAAGTCTGATCATTTTTAAACCAGTGAAGAAAATCAGGATTAACAATGGTGCGAAGAGGGTTTTCGGGATTGGGGATGTATTGGGTTGGGCATGAGTCAGTACCATTGATGAGGCCAAGCAAATTAGAGGTCTAAAGAATAGGGAGGAAGAGCTCTTTCCACAAAAGATAGTTGTCACGGGTTAGTTTAATAGGAAAACGGCTGGAAACGTGGTGGTTAGAGATGGGAGGAGTGTAGGTGTGGAGGGCAGGGTTAGAAGTGGGATGATGAGAATCAGAGAAAGGGTTCGTGAAGGGTGGGGTTGCCATGGCAGTAGATCAGAGAAGGCAGCAGAGAAAAGTTACCGTGTGGTGTTAATGGCTCATGATACCATGATAGCATTCATACTGAAGAAGGAAAAAAGTCTGTAGGTGTTGAGAAAAGCAATGTTTATAATTCTATTAATATTGATAATGGGTTACAATCAATGTATTAGACAATAAAAGACTGCGGCTCTTGACATTTACAATTGAGGTAAAAGGTTATATATATACACAAGAGTCTATATAGAAAACCCTAAGGCTAGGACCTCTAAGGATGACTCAGCAGATAAGAACAAGGAATATGCTTGTCCTTGTGTTGAATATGCCTTTGTGACCTTTGGAGCATAGCAGTTGTCATAGCATGGGTGTGTTGACCATTTTCTGGTTTTTGCTGGGTGTGATGATCATTTTGATCAACCATAGGGTTATGGCTAATACACGGGTCCAATTTCATGCAGAGGGGGAGCGATAGGTGGTTTTCAAATATGAACTACTCTCGGACTATTGTCTTGCGTGTGGATGTCTTGGCCATACTACAAGTGCATGTAAGGCTGGATTGGATGTGAATGGGATTGAAAGGAATGGATGGCTTGACCTCCCTTTCTATGAACTGGAGGCAGTTGAGGTCTTGCGAGGACAAAAGCTTAAACTCACTGGGAGACAATCACCACCTCTATCGAGCGGTGGCAATCGCTGGACTACGGGAACAAGGGGGAGTTGTGGAGTTCTGGGAGGGAGGATAAGGCAGCCCACTGGAGCAAAGAGGGAAGGAGTACGTAGCACGAGAGACAGTACAAGGTATTTCAGCCCTAGAAGGAAAGAAGGTATTTCAGCCCTAACGGAGTGGACTAAGTTGTATCATAACAGGCTCAAATGGATTAGGCCCAGTTTTAAAGTCTTAGCCTAGGCCTTACTCATCAAGCAATTGGGTCGGGCAGGGCTGAGTTTTGATCTCATTGAATCATGTCAACCCACTTTGGTGCATGGGTTGCGAACTATATTATGAACTCTAGATTTACTCATGTTTGCCATATTGTTATTGGGATGACTCCATTTACAATATGTGTTTTTTGTACTATTTATTCTTGTTGATTTAATAAAATTCTTCCCCCTTTTTATCAAGATATTTAAAAGCTCAACAACATAAACTCCCATATCATTAGTTTGCAGAATTCGACTAGACAACACTTTTAGAATGAGTACCGTCGTGTAGACATAATATCAACGACTATGAATCACCGTTGTAGTTGCGGTATGAAAACACGGGCTCAACCATGATGGCTTTGAATAAACAAAGGCGACGATAATTCTCCATTTTGTAAATATATCAATAAATGACGAAATCGATGCTCAATCAGCTTACAATTTGAAGGTGAAGAATATGAAAGTTGACTCTTTTTTTCTTTTCTTTTTTTATAAAGATTAAGCAATAGATCTTATTAACATGAGGAAGTAACAAGTACCCCAAAAAAAAAAACCCCACTAGGCCTTAAAAGATTAGGCTACAAAAAAGATGTCGTCATAGCCAATACAAATTATAGCACGACGTGCCACAGTTCCCAGAAGCCAAGGAAATTAAGACAGATTCCAAGCAACCAAGAACACATTTATTATAACTTATTATGAACATCAGCAATCGTAATTCTATAAATTAAGCTTTGACACCGGCATAGGCCTTGATGGGACACGCTTCCTTCTTCAGCTCTGGAGATGTAGCATATTTTCGAATAAAGGCACGGCTATCAAATGCGTTATAGAGCAGTGGGTGGCTTTCGTCTACTAGTTCTTCCGGCACTTGGAAAATCCCATTGTTGAATGTAAACATCCCAATTGAGTATCTTGTCTTGTTTCCACAATGCTTTACTCTGTGGTGGCAAGCTTTCACTCTGTCATTGCTCCACACCTAATTAATCGAACACCAAGTTGAATTTTCACATCAAATTAATGCAAATTTGGTTTTATATAACAAAAGCAATATGTTTAACTTAGCAGGCACATGCGTAGAGCAATTTCTTTATTTATTTATCGATACCCTTCAATTTAAAAAATAAATAAGATCACTCGTCTGCATGGTCAATGTCATTTTTCATTCACCTAGACCCCGTAAACATATATAAGAGATTTATATGTTTAACTAAGAATGCACAGGTATATAGAGAGTCTTGTTTGTTTATTTATTTATTTATATCTGTGTTCTATTATAAATATTGTTCTATGAATGTCGTATGCTTTAATTGACCAGGTAACAGAGCAAATTATATATGTATTTTTTGATGCTCTTAAGTTTAATTAATAAAAAAATAAAAAAACCATAAGTTGCACATAAATGTCAACATTCATTAACAAATAAATAGGGTATTCTTAACTAAAAATTAATAGGGACCCACCTGCAGTCCATCACCCGCCATGAATACGAACTGTGCTTGTGAGGGTGCACACTCAACATTAATCCAATCACCTTCCTTTGTTTTGATCTCCAAGCCAGCGATATCATGCTGAACAACAATGGTGGTGAAGTTTATGTCTGTGTGGCTCGGAAACCTTACGGTGGCATCCTTGTCCTCTGGTACTGTATATCTGATGAATCTAAGAAGGTGACCGTTCGAACTACCAACCGACTCATACTGCTTTCCAATCCCATAGCCTTCGAATAGCAGTTGCTCAACTGTGCGTTCCAAATTTGCCAATAACTGCCCAAATGAATCTGTGGTTTCACTGCATGCCCCAAAACAAGAAAAAATAAGATTGAAGCACGTACAATAAATAACAAATTAAGAAATTAATCAAGTAATGTTCTCTCGGTAAACTTATGTCGCCAAAAAAATGTTTATAATGTCTTACTATGAAATTGAATTAAATTATCGATACTATAAATAATAGGAATAAGTTATCGATAGTGAACATCGTGTGTTAAGGCATCGATAAATATAATTGAAATTACCAGAAGTTGTCCTTTCCCTCAGGCCACATGAGATTTTTGAACTTTTGGGTTTCTTGTGGGTATGTGACGTTGTCGATGCACAAGCTTTCATAGAGTGGCAGGAGTGGGTTTGGACCCATATGCCCACGATAGGGTTCGTCACCAACGTTCTTCACTTTGTTTTCTTTGGGAACCTCAAACAAATCTTTGGCTTGGCCAAACATGTTGTTTAAAAGTTCTGCTGAAATTTGATCATATTGTGCCACGAAAGAGCCATATTCTTCGAGCGCAAACCGGACTTGTTTGGCGGTGGACAACCAAGAAGCTGAGCCAGGCTTCAAGTCTTCAATGGAGAAGTTGATGGTAGGAAGCTCATGCACTGTTGTTAGCGAACCCATTTCACTAGAACTGGTATGTTATGGAACTTGGTAAGCTGTTGGTAGCACAAGCTTTGAGAGAAAACTGATGGATGTGAAAAATGATAGGTTTGGTGCTCCTTTTATAGTAGTTCTTCATGCTATCACTTGTTTTTCCAGAAGAAATTAGGACTAAAACCAATATGAAAACTACGTCAACGTTCAAAGCACACCAATATCATGTCATGACTCTCTTGTGACTAACGTTCTTTACTATATTTTGCACCAATATATTGGCTTCGCCTGAATCATTTCATGCGACTTTCTTTTATAAAATATATAACGTACATATCGCGGAGGAATAATATTAGTTTTATTATGTGTTTCTGTTGGTCAGGCGCAGACATTTCAAACTGGACGTGATATGTCGAATTCTTGTGTCATTTTCCATTGTTTGTTTCTGGCTCACTGATTTCGTTTTAAGTAGTTTCTCAATGTACTATTTTTGACTCGTCGTCTTTCTTGACCCTGAACTTGATCAATATTGGTGCGGCCTCAGTACTTGTAAACTCGAATATAGCTCATTAATGAAAGGATCAACCCTCGTCTGCTGCAAACTTTTTTCTAATATTATTCTAGTGGTGCATTCTTGACTTGTATCTATTATTTGACCCACCTGCAAATAGGTAATCTTGTGAATGTAATTTTTTTATCCTTTATCCTCTGGCTATTTAAGTTACAATTAAATAATCGTGTCATTGGTTTTTATAACACGCGTACAATGAGACTGCGTTTAAGTTATCATATGGTCGTATTATCGTAGTAGTATTCTATAATTACCCGTTTTTCACGTCCAATTCTACATCTCATATGTGACTACGTTTTTTTTAGAAAACCCAAAACCCAAATATATTGCAAACAATAAAAGAAAAAAAAACAAATATTGCAAGACAATGAGCACAAATAATGTTACATTTTGAAAACCCAACTCACCAAGAACTTAAAAAACATAAAAGGATCCATAAAGCCACTGCATCTGGTGCTGTAAGAAGATCATATGAGAGATAAAACTCTCTACTAGTTTAGGAGATGGGGATAAGAAACACCTACAAGTGAAAAAGCTATGATATAATCAATTCTTCAATTAACTGACTTAGTCATAATTATTCGCTTTCCTAAAATTCAAATTTATTGGTGTACTGTTAATTATGTTCTAATTAACAAAAATAGTTGCGTACTTAAATTCTTCCTAATTGATTGTGAATTAAAACTCTGATTTCAATTCTTCTTATCTATTAGTGTGGACTTTTACGATTATTCCTCACAACTTCCACAAGAAAGAAGTGACACCGACCTAAGTAGAATGTAAAGAATATATAGTCTTTAAATCTTTTATGTCTAAAAAAATTATATTTATTTGAAGAAAAATATATTAAATGCAATTACGAAATAAAAGAAGTGTAAAATTTATCATTTGTGCAAAAATAATATCACACATGTTTGCTCGTATGGGTCACATCACGACATGATCTCATATTGATTTTTCAAATAATTCACTTGAAGTTTGAATGAGCTCTCTCTCTCCGGCTATCCGCAGGAGAAATATTAATGTATTATATCTTTCGTTCTGTCAAAGGCGTCGACTGTGCTTTGTCATGAGAGAAATAGGTTCTGACTATATTTTATATTTTCTTTGAGCCATCAGGCACATGCATATATAATATATGATAATATCGTCTTTCTTGACCTTCAACTTCATTAGTGAAATGTTGTCAACTTGGTATTTGTAAACTACACGTCACTTTTTTTAGTCAAAAAGATTAAGTTTTAGTCGATCGGGCTTATCATACTGGTTGTGACCCTTATTTTTATTTCTATTTGACATCCAAGATCGAAATTCTAAAGTTTTTTTTTTCTCCCAATGTAAAAAAAGAAAAATTCAATTTTTGTTTATTGTAAATTTTCTAATATTCTTGAATTGTTGCATCCTTGATTTCTAGATGTAAGTTTTGATGTTTTATTCTTTTATTTCGATGTCCGCACATTATTACTAAGCAAATGTCATAGTAAACAGCGTCTGCAGAATAATAACATATCATAGGATTTAATTTTTTTTATAAAAATATAACCACATATTTAATTATGTTTAATTAATTTTTGGTACTAATTAGACACATTTTTTGGTATAACTAAAAAATTTTTGGGTGCAGTGACCATAGAATCCGAGCTTCTGCATTTAGAAATCCCGCATTTTTATGCATTTCACATTATCTGAAGCGTCCAAATATACTTGTGAACTTGCTACTTAAGTTAATTAGGATAAGTTTGTGTCTTATTTCAGTAAGTGAAAGTAATATGTGCTGCCGTTATCTTCCTCTCTTCTTGAATTGATTCGATCACTTCTCTCATACCTACAATCTCATGTTTCTGATTTATATTTCACACAAACCTATTGCAACTGATTGTTTCAGAATTCAACCAATACCCATTGACAACCATTTCTACCTATCCCACAAACCGATCGCTTTTAAATACCAACTATCTGCTGGAATTCATTGGCCATCATAATTCAGTGAATCTGGGGATGAAATGATAGAACCATTGAATTTTACAGTAAAGGGTATTGCAAAATAATGAGCTTGATTATCACGTTTTCTTCAATATTGGAATACAATTAGGCGCCTTCAATTACTGAAAAATAAATTGAAGAAGTAGAGCAAAGACAAGATCGACATATACAAAGAAGAAACACAAACAGAGAGAGAGAGAGAGAGACAGTTTGTTACCTATTGCAGTATTTCAAGTTGGTCCATCTTTTCAAACGTTTCATATTTTCACACCAACATTTCTTAAAGGACTTTAGATCCATGTCAAGAAACTTAAAATGCTATTATAATTTAAGGGATATTTTATTATACACGCATTCCATGATTTTATTTATTTATTATTATCTATGTCCTTAAACTTAAATTGCTATTATATTTAATAATTATATTTTTTATTGACTATGCCCAATCTTTCATCACGTTCATGTGGTGGGTAGTGGTTCCCATTTTATATGCTTACCCACTCCTTCATAAGTCGGGAAGCCTGAAAACAACCTGATCAATACATTTATTATGGCTTATATATTACTTTATTAAATCAACAACCATAATTATTAAAAAAATAAGAATAATTTAACTCAATTTAAGTTTCGCACATGACTCTCAAATTCTGAGGACGGGCCTCAACCATAACATACTGCAATTAAGCTTTGACACCAGCGAAGGCCTTGATAGGAGAAGCTTCCTTCTTGAGCTCTGGAGTTGTAGCATATTTTCGAATAAAGGCACGGCTATCGAATGGGTTATAGAGGAGCGGGTGGCTTTCGTCCACTAATTCATCTGGCACTTGGAAAACCCCATTATTGAATGTAAAGAGCCCAATTGAGTATCTTGTCTTGTTTCCAAAATGCTTCACTCTGTGGTGGCAAGCTTTCACTCTGTCATTGCTCCATACCTAATTATAATCAAGCACCAAGTTTAAAAGGATGTTATATGTATGCGTCAAGGAATGGAAATTTGGTTTTTATTTTTCACTATAAGTACAAAGGAAATTAAAAAGAAGATTCTCGTACGATCTTATGACCAAAAAAGTCAAGTTTCAAACGATAAACAAGTAGATAAGAAAAATTCTTAAACTAAATACAAGGATGTGGGAGTGTATGACTAATCTAATTGATCCGCTATAGACTTCTGGAATTTGCATATATAATAAAAGCAATATGTTTATAAACTAAACATGCACATGTATAGCGAGACTTCTTTATTTATTTAGCCTTAACTTTAAAATAATAAGGTATTTAATTAACAAATAAATAGGTAACTTAGGCCTCATTTGGGAGTGATTCTGGATATGCCAAAAAGCACTTCTATGGAGAATCACTTCTTCATATAATCACTTTAAGTGGTTTTAAGTGATTTTATGGATAAGCACATGGGAAGTGCTTCTCCCCAAAATCACTTAAAATCACTTGAAGTGATTATATGGAGAAGCATGTGGAAGGTGCTTCTTTCCAGAAGTGATTATGGCCTATCTAGAATCACTCCTAAACAAGCCCTTAATCTTTAATTTCACTATTAATAAGTAGTACTTTGTAATTAAAAATGAAGTATACTTATTGGTTGACCCACCTGCAATCCATCACCAGCCATGAATACCAACTGTACTTGTGAGGGTTTACACTCAACATTAATCCAATCTCCTTCCTTGGTTTTGACCTCCAAGCCAGCGATGTCATGCTGAACAACAATGGTGGTAAAGTTTATGTCTGTATGGCTCGGAAACCTTAAGGTGGTATCGTTGTCCTCTGGTACTGTATATTTGATGAATCTAAGAAGGTGACCGTTGGAACTACCAACCGACTCGTACTGCTTTCCAATCCCATAGCTTTCGAACAGCAATTGCTCAACAGTGTGTTCCAAATCTGCCAACAACTGCCCAAATGAATCTGTGGTTTCACTGCATAGCCAAAACAAGAAGAAATAAAATTAAATTACGTACAATAAATACGAAAGTAAGATATTAAACAAGTCATGTTTTCTAAGTAAACTTATGTCGCCAGAAAAATGTTTATATTGTCTTATGGTGAATTCAAATACACTGCAAATAATATAGAGGAGTAAAATATTTTTATATATAAATGAAATTACCAGAAGTTGCTCTTTCCTTCAGGCCACATGAGATTTTTGAACTTTTGGGTTTCTTGTGGGGATGTTACATTATCAATGCACAAGCTTTCATAGAGTGGCAAGCCAGGGTTTGGACCCATATGCCCACGATAGGGTTCCTCACCAACGTTCTTGACTTTGTTTTCTTTGGGAACCTCAAACAAATCTTTGGCTTGGCCAAACATGTTGTTTAAAAGTTCCGCAGAAATTTGCTCATACAGTGCCACGAAACAGCCGTATTCTTCGAGCGCGAACCGGACTTGTTTGGCGGTGGACTGCCAAGAAGCTGAACCAGGCTTCAAGTCTTCAATGGAGAAATTGATGGTAGGGAGCTTAGGCACTGTTACGGAACCCATTCCACTAAAACTGGGATGTTTACGGAATATTGTTCTCTCTACTTGGTAAGCTGTTGGTAGCAAAAGCTTTGAGAGAAAACTGATGGATATGACAAATGATATGCTTCATGCTCCTTCTTATAGTGGTTCCTCGTGCAACTTGTCTTCCAAAAAATATTAGGACAGAAAAGAATATGAGTAGTTAGTCAATGTTCAAGCACATCGCAGTGAACTAATAATTTTATTTTATTACATGTTGTGTTGGTCACAAGCGTCGACCTGATCAACTCACAGGAAAATTTCTCTTTGGCTTCGTCACATATGCTGCCATTCTTTTTTCTTTTTTTCTTTTTTGTGTGGGCTTCTGGTGAAGCATTTCAGGTCACCATCACGTGGTTGTTCAATACAATTTTTATATTATAAGTTTTGTTGCGTCGACATTTCAGACTGTGCGCCATGTATGATTTCATTGAGTTGAATTTTGAATATTGTTTTTTTATGTATTGGTTGTCACTGATTCATACAGGCACATGCTTGATGATCCTGCGTTTTGATTAATTAGTATCGTCGTCTTTTCTTGACCTGGAACTTGATCAATTGTTGCGGCCTCAGTACTTGTGAAGTTCAGCAGATTCATTTTTCAGAAATCAAACTTAATCTAGACTTGCACAACTAACTTAACTATATTTATTGGTTTTTTCAAAAATTAAATTTATCGACATGCAATCAATTAGGTTTTAATTAACAAGACAATGCGTACTATTATGATTAGTGAATTGTTAAAACCCTCATTTATAATTCTTCCTATTAGTGCCGACTATCGTGATTAGTCTTTACGAGTTGACACCAAGCTAAATATAATGATAAAAAGCTATTTAGTTGGAATTGTAATGTAATTCGGTCTGAAGTGTAAAATATGAATAACAAGTCTTTATATAATTTATGTTTCAAAAATAATAATAAATTAATTTAGTTGGAAAAAAAATTACCTTCTAGCTATCAGTGCAGTCCAAATGTAATGAAGAATTAAAAAATGGAAGCAGCTAAAACTTTTCAGGCAAAAAAACCAAATAGAAGCGGTCTAGTTACAAAGATGACGTGCGCACCGCTACATGACAAGAACATTCAAACTCCTGAATAAATCCGTTGTAAGTTGCTGGCCCACCGGCTTTACCCTGAAATAGCTTTGTCTCTTCTTTCTCGGTTGTATTACATGCACGATTAAATATTATCGTCTTTCTTTGACCTTCAACTTGATCAATTGGTGCCGGCTTGGTACTGATCCAGAGGGTTCTTGCTAACAATAAAACTTTCAAATATAGTAAAAAAAATTCACTTAAATAGACTTAAATATTTTTAAAATTAAAAACAATTTGCATCTAAGAGTTAAATCCGATTCAGACCATTTGTATTGTGACTGAGAGAGAGAGAGAAAAATGAAAATTGCCTTTGTCAAAATATCCGTCAATTAATCCTCGGACTTTATGAAAGGAAACTAAATCACTTTAGCTTTGAGCTTCTGCTTGATATAGTGTTTATCTACCTCAACATGTTTGGTACGATCATGTTGAACTGGATTCTGTGCAATAACTATTGCAACTTTGTTGTCACAAAAGAGATTCATTACAGATATAGGTCTATACCCAAGTTCAATAAGCAAACCTTTTTAACCAAATGATTTCGCAAATTCCTTTGGTCATACCTCTGAATTAGGCTTCTGCACTGGATAAAGGGACCACCTTATGTTTCTTGCTTCTTCATGTAACCAAATTACCTCCCACGAATGTGAAATAACCGGATGTGAATTTCCTATCCGTTATACTTCCTGCTCAATCTGCTGAACATAAGTCCTTTTTCTAGGTATAGACTTCAAATATCTAAGTATCCAAATAACTGCATACATGTGGTCTTCACTCGGAGAATGCATAAATTGACTGACAACGCTCAACGCATAAGCGATGTCTGGACGAATATGAGATAAGTAGATCAATCTTTCCACTAACCTTTGATATCTTTCTTTGTTAGTTGGAACTTGATCCGAGTATTCTCCAAGATGATGATTCTGAACAATAGGACTGTCTACAGGATTGTAATCTAGCTAGCAATCCTATGTCTGTCAACAAATCCAAGACATATTTCCTTTGAGAGAGAAATATGCCTTGTTATTTGAGTCCACCTAGATTCTTCATCTCAAATTTAGTAACCAAGTAGTCTTGTAACTGAGATATTTCATGTTTATCATTCTCGGTAATAATCATGTTATCAACATAGATTATTAAAGTTGTTACCTTCCTTTTTTGATGTTTCAAGAACAGAGTATGACTTGAGTTACTTTGTCCGAAATAATTGTTCTTCTTTGCCATGGTGAACAACCCAAACCATGCACGTGGTGACTGTTCAGTCCATATAATGCCTTTTGTAATTTGCATATTGTTTCAGTCTAAGAAGTATTATATCCAGGAGGAATGTCCATATACACCTATTCCGTGAGTTCTCCATGTAGGAAAGCATTCTTTACATCAAACTGGTGTAGTGGCTAGTCCAAAGTAGCTGCGAGGGATAGTAAGACTCTAACTATGTTCAATTTCGCAACTGGTGCAAAGATTTCTTCATAATCTACACCATAAGGCTGTTTGTACCCTTTTGCCACAAATCTTGCCTTGTATCGCTCGATAGATCCATTAGCGTTGTGTTTTATGGTAAACACCAATCTACCTCCGACATTCTTTTTTCTTCATGGTAAAGTTTCCAATGTCCAAGTCTAATTCTTCTCAAGAGCTTTCATATCTTCCTTTATAGCTTGAACCCACTTATGATCTTTAAATGCTTCAACAACCTTAGTTGGAATATGAATAGTAGACAACTGATGCACAAAGGCCTTGAGTGGTTTAGACAACTTCTTAGTGGATACATGATTCCCAATTGGATACTTTGATGTCTTTCCAATATTAGGTGAATAATGATTTGGTGGCTTTCCACGATTCTACCTAAAAGGTAATTGGTATCCAATAAATTTATCCTCTAAATTCACAAGTGTAGTAGGAGTAGTTAACTCAAGGATATTCTCAGGAGATTGGTTCGTTGATACTGTTGAGTTAGAGGGTGGTCTTCATCTCGTTGTTCTATATTGTCTGTAGTTGTAGGACTCGGATCAGAAACATCTTCGCAGGAATCAGGCGGGTCAAGCGATTGATCACTGTGAATGGGTGATTGATTGCTTTGCGGCAGAGAGCAATCTCGTGCTCCGGACTCGGGACGATCGATCATTTCTGTACATAGGTGAATTTCTTCATTTTCTAAGTTGCTCTAATTTTGCTCTTCACTTCATATCTCCCCCTAAAGAGTAGAATTGGATGATGGGACATATAAGAACATCTCAGATTCCAAAAGGGTCACATCCAAAGTGACATAGATATATCGGGTAGGAGGGTGATAACAGCGGTAGACTTTCTGATAAGTGGCCTAACCCACAAAAACACAACGAAGCGCACAAGGATCAAATTTGCTACATTGATTTTGTCGAGATGAACGAAGGCCACACATCCAAAGGGGTATGAGTACCAAAACAAAGGGCAGAAGTCCGTGTTGCGCAAGCACTTGTAAGGGAGTTTTAAAGGTCAATACACCAAAATGCATATGGTTGATCAAGTGAACTGCAGCCACAATAGCATCATCCCAGTGATGGCGAGGAACATGAGCACCAATCAGAAGTGCTCGGGTGGTTTCAAGAAGATGTCGATTCTTTCATTGAGCAACACCATTTTGTTGTGGTGTCTGAGGACAAGTCATCTCGCGGATAATTCGATCCATGTTATTGGAAGTAAGCCTGAAAGTCATGATTGACAAATTTTCCACCATTGTCTGATAGAAGAATTTGTTTTTGAGCATTGAACTGAGTTTTCATCTATTTGTGGAATAACTGAAAATGGGATAACACTTCGTTTTTATTCTTCAGCAAATAAAGTCATGTCATATGTGTATAATCATCTATGAATGTGACAAACCACCGAACGCCAAAAGGAGTAGTGATAGATGAAGGTCCCTAGACATCAAAGTGAATTAACGTAAATGGAGTAGTACACTTGTTCATACTCAACGGATAGGGTACATGGTAACTCTTAGCCAAAATACAAGTATCACATGTGAAATCGGAATCCTTGAAACCTGAGAATAAATCTAGTATAAGATGCTTCATATAACTAAAACAAGTCTCACGAGTATGTCTTGGATCACCACAGTATGCGCAATTTCTTCCATGTGTCAGGGTCGTTAGTTGGGAAGTCATAATTTGTGTAGCGGAAGATGCATAGGATACAAGTTTACTAGGAATCTGAGCCTGAGTCGGGAAGAGTCGAAGTTGAAGTAGGGATCTAGGTCTGAATCATAAACAGAATTGGGGTTGGGGTCCTCATCGGAGTCAGGGTCATCGTCGTTGTAGTCGAGGTTGGGGTCGTCATCATAGTCGGGATTTGGGTCGTCAAAATAGGATCCTAATTCAGGATCAGGTTTGTGGTCGAAGTCTGCATCTGTAGGAGTTGAGCCACCTGGGCACTTAACTCGGCTATGGTTAGTTGAGAAGGAGAGAAGAAGTCGGTGGTGCTACCTCCATGAGGGTTGAAAAAATAATCAACCCCCATAGTGGAGGCAGGGGTTTGAAACTAGAGTCAGCAATTCCAAGATCGCCGATATGATTTCATGCTAAAATATGATAATTATGAGAGAATATTTTTTTGTAGGAATTTTTGTGTATTTCTCTCCTTATAGGAGGTTATATTTATAATACAACAGAGCCTTAGTGGCCAAGTAAATAATAAATTTATATTTGTATTTACAGTAGGAGTTCAGGAATTAAAGTAAATCAAATATAATTATAATGAAAATCCTTGGTGTGTAAGAAAAGAAAGTCAATAGTCCACAAGTCACACCAACATTTATTACAGATGATTTTTCTGATGAAACAATTGTTAATTATATATTATTGATTGCTTTCCAGGTTCTATTTGTTCTCTGTTTTCGATGTTCCTGATTTTCATTTGTTATAATTATGCAGTAGTTTATCTCGTTTAATGTGGTGTTGATAAATTCTATTCTAATCATGAATTTAGGCTTCATTCATTCTTTTATTTGTTTTTAATTTTGAGGACATTTGAGTCTATTTAAGTGAGTTTTTGGTTATTTTTGTATGTTTTTATAAAAACTGACATTTATGAAAGTACGGGGTAAATTTGGGTTTTTTTAAATATTTATTTATAAAAACTCTTATGTCTATTGACTAGGTTTATTTTTCTATGTTTATTAATAAAATTCATATCGTTGCATTTTTAATGTAAATTTCGCCTAGTCGGCTTTGGAATCCTGAATTTGCCACTGCTCCTTAGGGTTTCAAGTTAGACATTTAGGAAGAGAGGAAAATATCAAACCTCCCTCCCTAGTCTCCCTTTGGCCGGCCAACTTGGAGAGAAGAGGCTAGCCCCCATCTTCTCTTCCAACTTCCTTATTCTCCTATTCTCCTTCATCCTTGGTGAAGATTCTTTGGGGAGGTGCACCTTTTGTGTACCTATTTGCAGACAAGTATGGAGAGCCAACAGCAAAAGGACTAATCCCTCGAACACCATTCTTGGTTTCAAGATTCACTCCAAGAGTATGCGTTCTTAATCCTTCTTGCAATAGTTGTCTTAGAGAATCATTGGGTGTTATTTTCATAAGCCTAGAAAGATCAACCTTTGAGACCTAAAATGAGACTTATACAAATCTCTACCTTTTATTCTTGCTTCCGCTTCATTTGATTTCATATTAGACATGCATGTATTAGTTGATTTATGTTCTCATAATTTCATGAGATTTTAGAAATCCCTACATTATAAATTCCCTTCAAATCCATGTTCTTTTCTCAATAGCAGCACTATTTGAAGGTGAAGAACATGAAAGTTTGACTTTGTTTTTGGTTTTAAAAGCGATAAGATTTTATTAACATAAGGAAATAACAAATACCAAAAATAAAAACCACCCTCCAGGCCTTAAAAGATTAGGCTTGAGTAGTCTGTCTAACCAATGAAAACTTATTTATTTATATAAAATAGTTGTAGTCAATACATTAGAATATACTAGCATCGCATTCAATCCCATAAAAATATACCAGTCAATAGAAGTAACAGCACGACGTGACAAACAGTTCCCGGAAGCCAAGGAAATTAAGACAGATTCCAAGCAACCAAGAACACATTTATTATGGCTTATTAAGCTTTGACACCGGCGAAGAAAAACCATCAGCAACCATAACTCTGCAAATTAAGCTTTGACACCGGCGAAGGCCTTGATAGGAGAGGGTTCCTTCTTCAGCTCAGGAGTAGTAGCATATTTTCGAATAAAGGCACGGCTATCAAATGGGTTGTAGAGGAGTGGGTGGCTTTCGTCCACTAATTCTTCTGGCACTTGGAAAATCCCGTTGTTGAAAGTAAACAGTCCAATTGAGTATCTTGTTTTGTTTCCGCAATGCTTCACTCGGTGATGGCAAGCTTTCACTCTGTCATTGCTCCAAACCTACTTAATTTAATCAAACACCTTTCTCATTAAAGTACTGCAAATTTGGTTGTATATATCAAAATCAATGTGCTTATTTAAGAAGGGCGCGCGTGTAGAGCAATTTATTTATTTATTGATGTCCTTCAATTTAAAAAATAAATAATATTATTGGTCTTCAAGTCTCTGCCATTTTTCACTGACCTAGATCTCATTGACATAGATATATACAAAAATTCTTATATGCGGACATCCGGACGTTATTATCGGACACCATGTATTTTCTATTAGCCCTCTATAATTTCCTCTCCGTTTACAATGACATTCACACAATAATAACATGCGAATATCTTGATGAGAGAATAATATATATATATATATATATATTATTTGAGGGACGTACCCTTTAGAGTCCCCTATAAATATTTTTTCAGCGAGCCAAACCATCTATTTTTAAGTTTATATTCGTAGATCATCCTTACAAAAAATTAGACAAATTGGAAACCGTTTTGATATCTAATTGTGTCCTACAAAATCAATAAACACTATTCTTCAAGAAAGTACTAAAATTTCAATAATTCAATTGAGTGGTCAAATGATATCGGATTCAAGTGATTTTTTGTAGATATGATCTTTGAATGAGTATCTACAAAATAAATGGTTCGGATTAGTGAAAGTTGTATGCTTTAATTGACCAGGTACACACAGCAAATTATATATGTATTTTTGGACGCCCTTAAGTTTAATTAAGGAATAGAATAACCTCAATTTGCACATAAAATATAAGAGACTTATCGTAATCAGGTTAGTTCGTAAATTAAAAATTAAGTATTAAATTGTTGGTTGATATATGGGACCCACCTGAAATCCATCACCTGCCATGAATACGAATTGTGAGGGTGCGCACTCAACATCAATCCAATCGCCTTCCTTGGTTTTGACCTCCAAGCCAGGGATTTCATGCTGAACAACAATGGTGGTGAAGTTTATGTCTGTGTGGCTCGGAAACCTTACGGTGGCATCCTTATCCTCTGGTACCGTGTATTTGATGAATCTAAGAAGGTGACCGTTGGATTTACCAACTGACTCGTACTGCTTTCCAATCCCATAGCCTTCGAATATCAGTTGTTCAACTGTGCGTTCCAAATCTGCCAATAACTGCCCAAATGAATCTGTGGTTTCGCTGCGCCAAGACGAAAAAAATTAAATTGAAGTACTTACAATAAACAAGAAAATAAGAAATTAAACGAGTACGTAAAATGTTTATATTGTTGTACTATGAAAAGGAATCAAATTATCGATGCCATAAATAATATGGACGAGCTACAGATAGTGAACATCGTGTGTTGAGGTATCGATAAATATAATTAAAATTACCAGAAGTTGGTCTTTCCTTCAGGCCACATGAGATTTTTGAACTTTTGAGTTTCCTGTGGGGATGTTACATTATCAATGCACAAGCTTTCATAGAGTGGCAGAAGGGGGTTTGGACCCATATGCCCACGATAAGGTTCCTCACCAACGTTCTTCACTTTGTTTTCTTTGGGAACCTCAAACAAATCTTTGGCCTGGCCGAAGATGCTGTTTAAAAGTTCCCCAGAAATTTGCTCATACTGTGCCACGAAACAGCCGTATTCTTCAAGGGCAAACCGGACTTGTTTGGCGGTGGACAGCCAAGAAGCTGAGCCAGGCTTCAAGTCTTCAATGGAGAAGTTGATGGTAGGAAGCGTAGGCTTTGTTTGGGAACCCATTTCACTGGAACTGGGATGTTTATGGAATATTTTTCTTTCTACTTGGTAAGCTGTTGCTCGCTCAAGCTTGGAGAGAAAACTGATGGATGTGAAAAATGATAGGTTTCAAGGTCCTTTTGTAGTAGTTTTTCATGCGATTACTTGTTTTCCAAAAGAAATGAGGACAAAAACCAGAATAAATACTAGGTCAACGTTCAAGCACACCAGTATGCTTTTTTTTGTTTTTTTAGGAAACTGCAATTTTTCTCGTGATTGAGAACTAACCTCTCAAACTACTTTTTCTTAAGGATACTAAACTATATAAAAATAGTCAGCCTCCCCTTTACCGTAGATTTTCTGAACTCCATCCAATTTCTTTCAAATAATTAATAAGAGATTTTTAGAAAACAAAAAAATAGCTGTGAACTAAAAGCATTTCTAATAGCCTCTTCAACAACTTTGAAATGCTAAAATAGGTGAGCTACATCAACAAAACTCCCTCCAATAGACTTGTCAAACTTAGTCACCAAACTGCAAGTGGAACCCCTTTCTCTCTCTTCAGGATTGACAAGTTGACCCTTTTTTTTGAGATCAAATAGAAACTTCATTAGATAAACTTCAACGGTACAATCAAAGACATCAATAAGATATCTAAAATACCAATCTCAAGATGGTAACAAACCAACATGCCAAAAGCAAAACTAACGCGGACAAAAATGCACTAAAACTACTTGCCCACATCACCACAATTAGCTATAAGCCCAAACAAAGCCCACAAACCCAACATAACCAAAACCCTAAATCAACCCATGAGCCTAAACAAATCCTACCACCACCACTTGAAGAAGCGTTGTCGCAGCTATACCCATCACCACATCCGTAACAGATCTAGAGAAAATATGATTTCCAATGATCTATCTGCACATAAGAGCGAACAAATAAAAAAAACAAAACTTTGCCAAAGAACAATTGGGTGATTTGCAGCAATCTCCATCAAAGATGATGTAGAATCAAATTTAAAAAACATGAGCAGCATCAGGGAGCGGGTTTTGGGAGTAGGATTTGATTGAAAACATAGACTAAAAGGGGTGATGGGGAACTTTAATATAATTATGGCTTAGAAGAAACCACCATAAGAGGCTTTTTATTCAAAATGCCCTAGTGGACTTATTCACTAACCTAAAAGGAAAAGATGAGAAGAGAGGAGGGGGAGGAGGGACAGTGACGCTTCTTCCTCCTCGCCCCTCTATGGAATTTTCCTTTAGGACTCACAAAGAGAGAGAGCTGATAGGGTTTGAGAGGAATACAGATTGACAAGTTGACCTTGGCTCTTTAAAACATTTAATTTTGTTTGGAAGAACAAAACCTACACTTTCTTTATTTTTGAGTTACATTGGGAGGAAATTCCTGGGGAAAGGGGGAGAGCCCACAACCATTGTGGTAACCGTGTTCGACAAAACCTACATTTTTTATTTTCAAATAATAAATACAAAGACTTTCTTCACATGTTTTTTGTATTTTTTCTTTCTTTTTAATAATATTGCATTAATTAAATTGAAAAGCCTATTGAGGCAAAAATTAGCAAACAAACCTTTTCAAATTGTCAAATAAAATAACAACATTTAATTTAAAGAGTTTAATTTACTATTATTATTGGAGATACTCTAATAATTTCATTACATATTTTTCTGTAAATATATAATGGTTAAGAACGTGCATATCGCAGCTAAATAATATTAAATTTATTGTGTGTTTCGTTGGTCAGGTGTAGATTTCAAACTGGACGTCATTTGCAAAGAGAAATATTAATTGTATTATATGTTTTATTAGTCACGGGCGGCGACATTTCAAACTCTTGTGTAATTTTCCGTTGTTGGTTTCTGGCTCACTGATTTCGTTTTCTGTGGTTTCTGGCTCGCATGCGTACGCTATTGTTCATTCAATGCAATATATTTTTCATTAAAAAATATGTTAAGAAAATATACGAAATGAAATGGGATCCCGTAGCCAGTTCCAATCAAATTTATCCAAAAAACAAAAACAAAAATGGGAATCGCCAGGGAAAAAAAACCACAAATTCATGAAACCTAAACAAGAAAGCCCTTATCAGACCCCAAAAAAAAAGAAAAAGAGAAAAAGAAAGCCCCTAGACTCCCGTTTTATATGTCAGATTCCACTTGAAATTGATTGTCCAACCTAAGCTAGTAATCAATATAACGAGGGCAGCTATGTACGTGCTCTGTTTCATCTGGATAAAAATGTTGTGCCCACAAGAAGACATTTAGATCAACCAAAGAAGAAAGAATAACAAAAAGGTACCAATGTAATGTACCTTTTCTGTCTTTAGCCCAAGCTCAACTTTGAAGACCATCCCCAACTAAAACAAATCAACTATATTTAGAGGATCCATTCCTTTCTAAATTCATAGTTCACACTTAACCACTTAAGGGTATAGTCCAGAGGATCCATTACTTTGAAACCTAGAGTTCTCTTAAAGATAACCAAATGCTTTGATACTAAACTGTCACACCTCAAAGTTTCAACACAAGAATAACTTGCTTAGTTAACAAATGACACAATACAGGAAGTGAAGCTCGGAATGCACAAAAATGCATGCACCACAACATTTTTACTTCTCTTTCAGCACTCAACCATTCCGAACTCACAATGTTAATACAGACTCACACTTTAGAGTCGTATGTTACTTTACAACATTACATAATAAATTGAAACTACCTCCGTCATAGCTTATTACAATAGCGAAACCAAAAAAACCTACCAAAACTGTACAAGAAGCCTCTTGCTCCTATCCTTTGATTTTCCTCACGTGTAGAGTTAACCTCTACACCGTCGAATAGTGTACTGGGTCATCATTGACAGACCCAGTAAGCTTTTTACATCTCATATGAGTAAACCACAACAAGTAACATATGTATCTTTTCACATAATCAACATTACACATCCACTTATTTAGAGCATCATACAATCCATGTATTACCATGCTAATCTCAATACAATACATCACAACACAATCACATTTCTTTTGCTTTCTTAGAATTTTCAAGTCATCCACTGACCATCGGCAGATCAAGATGATCTTATTTAGTCACTTTTGGACCATGTAAGTATCATTTGCCAATTCATTTGATTTATTTTTATTTTTTCCATACTTTGGAAATTTTGGTATTCATAGAATCTAATTGGCAGCCCCTAGTGACATCTTTGCTTATCTCAATTCAATGGGATGCATCGGCCACCACTACGTAAGCTTCTACCTATCATGCCACTTCCTCGACCGTGGTCAGGGTGCTACTAGATCCAGCAGCTGAGGCCTAGAGATCGAGATTGCATATCCTTAGTGGACCAGGATAAGAGAGATAGGGTCAAGGACACTATTGAGGCATTAATGAACTCCGACTTTGTTCTGACCAGCCAATGATACGTATGATCATGCATATCTTTGGAGAGGTGGTGAGATTGATTCCCAGCTAGTCTTCCTTTCGAGAGGAACTAAGGGTAGGTGAGGCCTTAGAGCAACTATAACATCCCAACCCTAATTTAAGTATTCATTAAATTTAATTAATTTAATTAATTATGATATTACAATTTTTCCCCCGGGGATAGGGTTATTTTGGTCACTTTTTAATCCGGAAGGATTTTAGGAAAATGAATGGCACCATGATGTAGATCGTGTCGAGATGAATTTGTAAACACGTAGTAGGCTCAAATCAGAGTTGTAACAAAAAATTTACAATCAACGGAAGCATATACCTATACATTCCTTCTTGTTTATCGGTGAGGATACTTCCTCGCTCGCCTTGCCAACAGACACGCTTTTCGAGAGAGAGGTTTGGGGAAATAGTTTGATATGGAATGGATATTTGGATATCTTTATGAGATATGGATTTCATCATGGTTTTGACGTGGCTATATATATAAATATCTATGATGCTTTTGAGTGCATGTTTTCTACATCATTTTCCAAACGATGGGGTTACTATATGTTGTTTTCAACTCACGAAACTTAGTTTTTGTCCACTCACACTTTTCTGCTTTGCGCCCCCTAGGCAATAGATCGTCTTGAAATTGAATGGCCATAGCAAGTCGTGCACTCCAAGTCGAGCTTATGTAGGATAATGTTTAAATCGTTTCTCTTCTGTTGAACTTTATTTTTCGTTTGTAAATTAAATTCTGTTAGAAATGCTCTGATGTTGCCCATACTAGGGTTGATTGTAAGGCCGGAGGCCATTGATGTTAACTGCATGATATTATCTTATGCATGCTACTGGTTGAGAATTATATATGTTTTTAAACAGTTGAGAATTTTGAAAATGTCCATTTTTCAGGGGAGACTTTGCCGAAATTTTAACAAAAGTCTCGTTTCTTTATTAAGTGCCACATAATACGTCCCAAATTCCGTGGAGTTCGGGTCGGGTCCTGTCAGTAGCGGGTTACTTTGACGAGTGTCATCATTAGGCAAAAGGTCGAGCTTGGTCACAAGAAGAGGCATGAGGTTGGAAGTATTGATGAGCATATCAGGCAACTTCAGGAAATGAGGGCTACTATTCTTGCTGAGGTCTCCAAGGATATTCGAAGCTATGGACCTCTTGAGGTTCAGCTTCACCAGGACTCAGTCGCAATGAAGTCATTTGAGGCGAGAAAGCTACCCATCATATCTACCCTATCCATTGGATAGAACGCATGTGAGAGCTTCAGGACTGCCATTCGTAGCTTTTTCCTAATTTTTAAAATCTGTATTAGGCCGTTAGTTAGCCCCCTTTGTGTTCATCTAGACTTGTCTTTTGTTGTTGTCATGTATGATAAAGCTAGCTTTTTGTTCAGTTTGATGGATGTTTTGGCCATTGGTTGGCCTATTTTGTAGAACTTATATGACATATCTATACATATGATGTTGCTCAGGTTATTCTCTTTACTTTACTTCAAAAGTCTTACCTGTATAACAAACTAACTTCACACTTTCACTAAACCTAAATGTTCTGGTAGACTACTTCTCCACCATCTCCTAAACCGTTGGGCATATTTCTTCAAAAATCAGTCACTCAACTTATAGGCTCATTTCCCTAAAACTTGGTTGATGAGGAATGTGCCTTCCCAAGTCAGAGACCACTTGCTAAACCTAGGATCCTTAGACCCAACCGAAAGAATGGTCTTCTACACCAAGTCCCCAACTCCAAAACTTTTGTCCTTAATTCTTTGTCATAGGTTCAGGCCACCATTCCCTTTTATGCCTTGAGCTTGCCCATGGCATCCAACCTCACTTCGTCAAGGTCATCCAACTCTTGTGCCATGGCTTGGTTGTACTCCTCCTTACTCCACTTGTCATGATGAGCCACCCTTAATGATCTCATAGATATCTCAAGGGGTAGGACGGCATCATGGCCACATGTGAATGCGAATGGTGTACTTCCCGTACCAAACCATTTTGAGGTCCTATATGCCCATAGAATATTAGAGATGAGGGAATGCTATTCTTTGGGGTTATTTTCGATCATTTTTCCCAAGATCCCCTTTATAACTTCATTTATAGCCTTAACTTGGCCATTCGATTAAGGATTGTATGGAGTAGATTGAACCATTCTAACTCCCCAATTTCTTGCAGCTACTTGGACAACCTCCTATATGAAAGTCGTTCATCGATCAATCATAATGTACTTTGGTGGATGATAATCTTCTCGATGAATTCGAACACCTCGGCTTGGGTTACTTTCTTTAGTGGGATGGTTTCAACCCATTTCATGAAGAAGTTGATGGCCACCAAAATGTACTAATGGCCTTTGGACGACTTGAGGTGAATTTAACTGATCACATCCATCGCCCAACCTTTGAAAGGCCTAGCCTTTACAACGTGGTTCATAGGTTCGGCTAGAACATGTTGAACCGGACCATGCCTTTGACAATTTTAGCACCCTTGACATATTCGATGCAATCTTTGAGAATAGCTGGCTAATAATAGTCATGTCTCCTCAAAAGCCATTTCATCTTGATGTCGGCTTGATGAGCTCCTATGCCTTCATGAACTTCAGTCGTGGCTATAAGTTGTTCTTTCTTGCCCAAACACTTCATGAGTAAATTTTCATAGCCTATGCGGAAGAGTATCTCATCCCCTTATCACGTAATTGTCGAGCCCTCCGCCAAACTTGTTGGCTATGCGGCCCATTTGGGACCTTCAAATAAGATACAATATCATGCCTCTAATCATCTGGTGCTACAGTTAGCACCATGATTTCCGTCGAAATCCCTCTTTCAAAGACGGAGGAAGGATCATTTCTCTACCTTGAAAAGTTCTTCAGAAAGCCCTTCGGATTTTTGAACTCCTGATGTTAATTGGACTATGGCATTGGCCTGGGAATTATGTTCCCTCGGTAGGTGAGTAAGTGTCACCTCCTTAAGATCCTCGATTATTTGGCTAGCCAAAGTGTGATAGTCTAGTAAGGCTTGGCTGGTCACCTTGTAATCCCCAGATAATTATTTCAAAACCAACATTGAATCCCCAAGAATCAACACATTGTTTATTCCAAGTTCTCTCATAATCTCCAACCCGATGATCAAAGCCTCATATTCAGCCTGATTGTTGGAACAATCAAAGTCCAACTGGAATGAATAACGAGTTCTAAAACCTTGGGGGTGATTATATGATGATGCATGCTCCAACCATTTGAAGTTCGAGATCCGTTGAAATAGAGACGCCACGGAAATAAACTAAAAGTGTTGACTGCAAAATAGTTCATGTCTTCTATTTCGACACAAGGGTGAGCAGCCAAGAAATCAGCCAAAGCTTGCCCTTTGATGACCTATTATGGCACATAATTGAAAGTAAACTCAGCCAAGGCCATCGTCCATTTTCCTATCACCTCTAATAATTGGCCGAGTATGCACGTATTTTATCAAGTGAGTCTTGGAAATTATATGAACTGTAGAAGGCAACATGTAGTGCCTCAATTTGGTCGCTGTGAAATATAAGCAAAAAATTTGAATACTTCCTTTCAGTGGCTGTTAGAAAAGGTAGTACATTGCTTACTTTTTCTTATCATCGTTGTCTTGGGCTAAGAGACTTTCGATGGAATTTTCTGAGGCCTAAATACAAATCTTGAAAGGTCGGCCTCGTTTTGGTGAGATGAGCACCAGTGGTTTGGTCAAATATTCCTTGATAGAATCAAAAGCCTTTTGGTGGACTTCATCCCACCCAAATAGCTCTTCATCTTTGAGTTTTAGCAAAGATGAGAAAGGTTCGACCTTCCTGACTGAATTGGTTATAAACCTCCTAAGGAAATTTATTTGGCCTAGCAAGCTTTGCATCACTTTCTTTTTTTTCAAGGGTGGCGCATCAATGATGGCCTTAGCTTTGTTCTTGTCTATCTCGATCCCTCTTTGGTGCACCAAAAATCCTAGGAAGTTTCTATGAAACCCCAAAGTCACAGATTCATCTTCAATTGATGTTTCTGCATTCTCTCGATCAGATCACCAAGTGACCTGACTTTGACTACGACTTCACAACTACATCATCGATGTAAACTTCCAAGTTTCGACTGATCATGTCTTGGAAGATGGCATTCATCGCCCGCTAATATGTGTCCCTAGAATTCTTAAGGCGAATGGCATCACCACATACTCAAAGATTCCAATAGAACCCGGACATCTGAAGGCTATCTTTTGGACATCTTCCTCGGCTATGAAAATTTGATTATAACCGGAGTGTTCCATCCATGAAGGATAAAATCTCATGCTTAGCCCAACAACGCACTAAAGTGAGTCGTTGTTTCCACCACAAGAAGGTTGTGACCCTGACCTTTTCCTTACTTTGACTTAGGGTAGGATGATTCCCTTTGATCTTGTGTTATCTCCCAAAAAGGCACTGACCGTTGTCTCAGTCGGGAGTAGTTCATATGAACTTTTCTTCAATTTCTTCATCATCGAGGCTAGGAGGATGTTCACTCTGGCTCCTGTGTCAACTAGAACTTTGCTTATCGAAACCCCATCAAATGAGTGCACCACGATTTGAGGCTGAGCTAACTCCACCTTTGGAACTTCTCGAGTCACCTCAATTTCCTTTGGTTCTCCCATGTGAATTATGGATTCGACTTCATTGAAAACTTCCACATCCATGGACTTTAGTTAACTTGGCTAAGCTTCGAAAAATAGCAGAAATGTGACCACCATGGCCTCGACTTCGTTGAAGTCCACAAACTTCACCTTGGTCCTTCCTACCTTCAATTCACTCTCTAGCTTGGCCATCTCTTCCTTACATTCATTAGTTAATTGCTTCATAACTTCTTCTGTAAGATCTTTGAAATACTCGTGATTGTCATACTCATAATCTTCTGCATAAAGCTCTTCATCATCGGCCAAGGCACCTTCTTGGTTTTCTGAAGCTTCTTTAGCCTTTGTGCCTGCCTTACGCTCAACTTCTTCTTTTGCCTTGTGTGTTTGAACATAGACCATAACTTGGTCCTTTTCCACCTTTGGCTTGTCTTCTATTGTCTAGGGTTTACCCCTAACATCCTCGGCAATTTCATGGTCATTCTTTTTTTTTCTCATCGACCTCGGGTGGTGACACCACCTTCTCAACTTTTGATGGCCCATCTTCTAACCCCTTCATGGGCCCACTAGATTCAGCCTTGTAATTGTTTTCTTTAAAAGCTCGCTCAAAAGAGCCTCAAACTCCAAGATTGGCTCATCTAAGATTGTCACCATGACTCGGCTATTCGCCCATACCATTGACCTGCCTTGGTGTTTGGCATTCTTCCCAGCACTTTTGGGTCTACTTGTTCTGGATTTTCTCCTTGACCGACTCCCTAGTCGGTTCTCTGGATGACTTATTAGGTTTTGGTTGAACTACCTCCAATGAGACCTCGCATTGACATAGACTACATAGCACAATAGCCTTGG
The DNA here is from genome assembly GCF_029339155.1 of Prunus mume. Taxonomy (NCBI): domain Eukaryota; kingdom Viridiplantae; phylum Streptophyta; class Magnoliopsida; order Rosales; family Rosaceae; genus Prunus; species Prunus mume. The sequence goes on from NC_142700.1 coordinate 23,461,317, forward strand.
GAGGCTCTTCTTATTGGAATATTCTCATCTAGAACTTTGGTCACTTCCGGGTGCATCTTGGCCTTACTCTTGCCTTAGGATCCATCTAGGTCTCCCTTGCTCTTCTCTTAGTCGTTGCTTTTCCCTATGCACCCAAGTCCAACCTTGGTCGAGGTTGATTTGGTCTTAGGAAGTTGGCATTCACCATGTTGGCCTAAACATTAGGAAACGGATTTTGATCAACACCCATTATAACTTTCTCCAGAAATTTCAAGGTCTTTCGAACAATGACCTCATGCATAGCATTCCGGAAAACGTAAGATCATACATTATGCTATTTGTAAAAAGTCTTATTTCTAAGTTCGTTAGCAGACGAATATCATGACTATTAGGCAATTTTATCATCTTTTCTTTTAAAAGTTGGTCAAAGATTAGTTCGGCATTCGAAATGTCAAAGGTATAAAACTTGGTTCCGACTCCCTTTTGTGAGGTTTTGCTAAACATAAAAATTTGGACTATCGTCGGCCGCTGATCCTTTGAGGCTTTAGACAAAGCCTTGAATACGTGTGGTCCACTGACCATGATTTTGGCCAAGTTTACCCTAGCCGATTCTTCTTCTTCCTCTCGGAAGACTTCCTCATCTTTTTCCTCCGAATCCATATCTTCGACGTCCATTTCATGGACAGCCGTAGTTCTAGAAGTAGAAGGTTTTGGCAGATCTCTATAAAAGGGCGGCCGAGATGTCAATCAATTCTTTTGTTGTTCCACCTTTAGAAGAGCTTCATATCGATCCACTTGAAGTAAGAGGTCGTAAATGTCGCGGAACTCAATATCCTCACACTTCATCCGGAGGTCTAGCAACAACTTACCTTAGGCCAACTTTGCTAACTCATGTTCAGGCATGTTGATTGTACATCTGGCCCTTGCTTCTTTGAACTTCCCCCAAGTTTTCTTGAACTGACTCAATTGGTCATTTGCGCATCCTGGCCAAGTCGGCCATCGAAACCTTTGGCTCTGACCAATAAAATTGTTTGTGGAACATTTGCTTCATGGTCTGCTAATTTGGAATGGAGTTCTGAGGAAGTTTGACAAACCACAAAAAAGCATCCCCCGTGAGGATACTCGGGAGTAGCCTTAATTTCAAGGCCTCATGGTGTCTGATTTCAGCACATTGAGCCATGAATCGGCCAATATGCTCCACGGTCGACTAAGTCCGTCTCTTGAAAACAATGCAAAATCTGAAACTTTAATTATGAATGAAACGATAACGATATGAAAGATAAAGGAGATAAAATAAGTAATATGAAATTAAATTAAACTTAAAGAAAATTTGTTAACAATTAAAAGTAAAGCAATAAACTTCAATCTTAAAACAACGTAATGAAAAATGTAATAAATTAAACTTACACTAACAAAAGTGAAGAACTGATCTAGTCTACTTGCTTGGAAAATAAAAACCTAATCTAGGGATAGAAAAGTGAAAGACAAAAAGTAAGTTTTTGTGTCTGATGTTTGGGTCCTTCTTTCTCCATCTAATGAGGTTTATATAGGGGCATCCATCAGCCCATGGGCTAGCCATTAAATGGCCAAAGGTCAACTTCATTCAAAATCTTTCCTTGTGTGGCTTCTTAAATCTGTGGAATTGATTTGAATTAGATCATCGAATTGCAAATCTGATCACTTGATTCTCTCCTCCTTAGGAATGTTTCGGATTGACATCACTTTCTTTGATTGCTTTCCTTGGATGGATCTCGTCACGTGCATGAAAACACTCGGAGGTTTTCGGCCTACTTCCGTGGATTGGGCTTGGACCTCCGAGGACTTGGCCTGACACATGGTGAGACATCGTGGCTTCCAGACTCTCTAGTCTGAGCAAAAGAAATTAGCTGATGTTGGGATTACCTTGATATTTATCAATTCAAACTTAAAATGCCTAAATACATTTATTTATACATATTTATTTATATGAATTATTAAAATATCAAATAGGTCCATGGCATCCATGTAATCTCCAAGCCCTCTCTCTGTTCTACAAAATCAATGAATACAGTGCTTCAAGAAACTACTAAAATTTCAATAACTCAATTGAGTAGTCAAATGATATCGGATTCAAGTCACTATGCCAAATTTCACTTTCAGCAACACTATATAGGCATCGGTAAAACAGAAAATCGATGCTACATTAGGCATCAATTTTACAAATAACGATACTAAACAGGTACAAAGACATTAGTATGAATTTTTGGTTTTTTATGACGATGCCTTTGATTTCCCTTTAGCATCATCTCTTCATAATCACAGATGCCTAAAGTGATTTGCCTTTTTTTTTTTAAATCGCAAATGCCTAAAGGGTAGTCAACGCTAGTCAAAAATGTTTCACTCTCCCTCTCAAACTCTCACCCTAGCCTCCATCATCCTCTCAATTTTTTCAGTCCCTCTCAAACTCTTGCCCTAACTTCCATCTTCCTCTCAAACTCTCGCCCTAACTTCCATCTCCCTCTCAATTTTTTCAGTCCCCTCTCCCTCTCAATTTTTTTTTCTGTCCCTCTCAAACTCTCTCTTTCTTCTCTCTCCTCCATCACTGCCTATTTCTCTCTCAGTCGCTCCAGACGAGGTGGGAGCTTTTGTCAGGGCTAAAGCCAACAACCCTTGCCCCTTTCTAAGCCACAATGAGCTTCAAAAGCTCCGAGAGGTTTTTGAGTTTCAGTCGCTATTTCTGGCGACTCCGACCACTGTTTTCATCGCGTGAGGTATGAATATGCATCTCCTCATCATGCTCTAGCTATTACTGTAATTATTTTGGTTTTTAATTTCTAAGTTTTCAGGTTTGATTTTATACACCTATGGACACTCAGACAATTTTAATCAGCCTTTATGGTGCCGCTTCATGGTTAGGTCTTCGTCATGCTTTAATCTCCAATCTTTTTCATTTATTTCTCGGTTAATCTTGATAGATCTAATGCTTCAGTTTAATGGAGGTCTTGATCATCATCGTTATGGATAGAGTTGGGGTTAAGGTTTTCTTTTTCCTCGTAGGTACTTGTTGATTTTACGAATTTTGATTCATTGATTTGATTTTCAGGGTCTTGCTCATAGGAAAAAATCAGTATTCCTGGAAAGGATTTGAGGTAATCCCTAATGCCTTACTTGATATTTAATTCTCACAATTGATTAAGCTTCGGATCTTGTCCAATTTCCTCCTTTAATTTTAGTTTTTTTTATTTGTTGGGTCCAACATGTCTGTATATGGCTGAGAATTGAATTGATTTTGCCTTTTTATGTTGTAATAGGAAGAAGGTCAAGAAAAAAAATTGTTATAACTTTGATGGCAAAGAAGATGCAAAGTAGCTGTTTTGGGATTCTTTCAATGGTTTGTTCTTTCATAAATAAGGTTTTCAAGTTTTGAATTTTTTTATTCTAACAACTCTATTTTCGTTTTATTTTAGAGACCTGTCTACCTCCATATTATTATTTATACAATTGTTTACTAAGCATATTAACAGCAGCGTGTTGGACATGTTAGATCCTGAAGTATTGATGAGCTGCATATATGATTATGAAGAATGCTCTGTTTGCTAGAAGAAAAAAAGAATGAAAACAGCAGAAGATAAAGAAAAAACTAATGTTGTTCATGGGAATGAACTTGTCTATGCTCTGTTTGTAAGTAATAAAAGCTTTCATGTCTACCTTTTGTAGAGTTACATTACAGTCAATATTAATTCCCATGTTAATTACTTTTTATAAAAAGGGTGTTTACCATATACTTTATTGGGCTATATGAGTTGCCTTGTCGCATGCATTAGCCTGCATTGTTATTGATATCGAGCATTAATTTTACTTATTATCTTTATTGTCGTAGTTGATTTCTAACTTACGCGGACTGACTGATGTTCTTGGAACTTTGCTGGTGAATATTTTCCCATAGCCTACGTGCTGGTACCTTAAATGGTCAGAAGGTAGTCTTGAAGAAAACAGGTCAGGGAATTGGATTTTATAATTTTTGCTAATTTTTCTCATTTAGACTTTTGAGTTTCCTCTCTTTAAAGAATTCCAAATAATTTTGTAAACAACACAAATTAGGTAGGAATTGATTAATCTGTTATTTTATATGGCAATTTTCAGCTTCAAAGATTTGATTGGATCTCCTCTTCTTTTAACAAAGACTGTGGGGTCTGTAAAAGAGAGATTTGATAAATTAAGGAGACATGATTGTTTCTTTTAAATTAAAATAAGTAGAAGGAAATGTGATTGTCTGTAGTCATATTCTTGTAGTGAGCTTCTTAAATGGAAAAAGGGTTGAAAACAATAAAATTTGCATCTGCTATGTCTCATTATATCTAAATGCAGACCCTAATCCTTCTTATTATGTTTTTCTTCTTTTTGTACTCACTCGATCTGCTGAGGTCTGGTTACATATGGTTCACAATTGACTCTTATCTTACTCTTAACAGAAAAATTGATTCTTGTTTATGAATTCTATTTTTACATCCCAAATTTTCAATCTCTGTATCATAAGACAATAATATATACATTTGCACTTATGGTACATGGTTTTTGTGTAGTATAAAACCATATATTTGCAAATAACCAATTGTTTAGAAAATGAGCAATGTGACTATTTTTTGGTAGCTGTGTTTGTGTTAATTAAGAAGAAATGCTAGCTGTGCTTGTCCAGTTTTCTACCCCATCATATGATAATTTAATTGCTAGTTGAAACATGAAGTGGGATCCATTTAATGACTTCCTGTTATCTAATTAGATTGGTTGACAAATTAGATTTTCTTGTTCACTAATATGATTTGGTAAATGTTCATATTGGTCAATTTGAAGTGACAACATATCTTATGAAAATTTAGTGCCTTACATGTTTTAAGCTTATGTTCATATTTCCACCACTACAAAAATCGAAATAAACGACGGGAAACCACCGTCGTGTAAAAGGTTTTCCAATCGTCGTGAAATCGACTGCCGTCTATTTGGGCTTCAAACTACGACGGCTTTTCACCATCGTTGTTTATCTGTAAAGACGACGGTTTTTAAAGAAAATCGTCGTTGTTTAGAGGTAAAGATCGTTAATTATAGGAGGAAAGATGACTGTTTTTAATAAAACCGTCGTTTATTGTATGTAAAAATGACGGTTTTTTATGAAAACCGTAGTAGATTGTTTATAAAGACGACGGTTTTTTTTAATAAAAAACCGTCATCTTTACATACAATAGATGACCCTTTAAAAAAAAACGGTCATCTTTACTTATAATAGATGACACTTTTTTATAAAAACCGTCGTTAATTATATGTAAATACCATGATTTATTATAAAAACCGTCGTTAATTATATGTAAATACCATGATTTATTATAAAAACCGTCGTCTAATAATTTTCCAAACTGCTACATTTTAGTTCTTTTTTTTAATTTCCTATGATGCTATACAACGATTTTAACTAGAAAACCAACCATAATGCTTTATTAATGAATATATACACAAATAGTTTCTTTCATAAAACTTGAAGATTCAATAGTTATTACAGAGTTAACCAATTTTATTCTACAACAAACATAATTCCTAACAAGACCTAAGTACTCCTAATCCAAACATTCCTCATCCAAACATACAAATGATGCACAACTGAAGTCTCCTCCATCATCCCTGTAAATAAATCAAAATGACAAAGAGAGAAAAAGCTAAGATTATAAACATAAAAAATTAGGTGGAAGAGAAATTTTACCATTGGTCCATATTTCCATAGAAAACTTGTAAAATGAGCATAAAAAAGACCATCGAGAACCTGCAAAAGGAAAAATATATAAATAAAATGATGGTGAAAAGAGAAGGTAACAAATTTTCAACAACAAAAAAACATACGATTCACATAGAAAACTTGTAAAAAAAAAGTTATAAATCTGCAAGCTTCCTCATCATCTCCTGATAACCAAATCAGAAAATCTAAAAAGAAACCAGAAATATAAAAAAATATGTAAACAAACTAGACAAATCAAGAGAGACAAAATCTGAAATTAGGGAGACAAAGAACATACCAGAAATGCAAAGAGACTAATCCAGAAATCACTAGCAAGATATAGAAGGGTATTTTAGAGAGTTTCATGAGGGTGTTTTAGAGAGTGCAGGAGGGTTTCAAGGAGGGAGAGATAAGGTTTTCAGAGACGGGGGAAAATCTGAAAATTTGTCAAGCGCGAATTCACTTAAGTAGCCTTTTTTTAGCGTGTTTTAAAAGACGACGCTTGTTAATGAGAGATAAGGTTTTCAAAGACGGGTGAAAATTTGAAAATTTGTCGAGCGCGAATTCACTTAAGCGGCCATTTTTTAGCGTGTTTTAAAAGATGACGCTTTTTAAAAAAAGATCATCATCTTTACATATAATAGACAACTCTTTTTTAAAAAAAAACCATCATCTTTATATAAAATAGACGACCCTTTTTAAAAAAAACAGTCGTCTTTATTTATAATAGACAACTCTTTTTTTAAAAAAAACCGTTGTCTTTACTTTCAACTCTTTAAATGTGTTTTTGGAAGGCTAAACGACCTCAAATGGCCAAATACCACCATATATAAGTGCTAAGCACTATGTTTGATTCCTGTCTTCATTCCCTCTTCAGAAAGGTATCATGGACCTCAATCAGAGTTTGGACGACAAAACTGCAAATTCTCGCTACGTCCCTTCTGCTTCCAATGTTTTTATGCATCAAAACCGGATAACAGCCCCATACTAGTTACATGCCTCTTGAAAACATTATTTGGTAGCCCTTTATTGAATGTAACAGCCCCATACTAGTTACATACATCTTTACATATAATAGACGACCCTTTTTCCAGAACAAACCGTCATCTTTACTTCATAATAGACGACCATTTTTTAAACAAACCATCATCTTTACATATAATAGGTCCTTTTTTTAAAAAAAGGGTCGCATCTTTACTTCATAATAGATGACCCTTTTAAAAAAAAAAACAGTCATCTTTACATATAATGGACAGTTCTTTCAAAACAACCATGTCTTTATCAAAAAAATGACACTTGATTTTTAAAAGACGACGCTTGTCATACCTGCTGTCGTTGTTTTTTGGTCAGATTTTAACTCTGAAGAAAACCTTTTTAATAAGACGACGCTTTTTTATTTGTGTGCGTCGTTATAAAAAAATATTCAATAGTACCTCCGTTTTTTAGTTGTTTAAGTCACTTATCCACGACGGTTTTTTGTTACCGTCGTCTTTTTAAATACAACGACGGTTTTTTCTTCTATCGTCATCTTTTTCTGGTCGTCTTTTTCACTTTTTGTAGTAGTGTTCTAGTGTTTCTGTTTACATTTTACATGCTTTTTTTTTTTTTTTAGTATAGAGCTAGACGGAAGGACACGTACACCCAAATGGAATTGGAATTGGATGAGGTGCGAGAAGAATTGGCAACTCTTGTCCTAGAATGGATTTTTGATTGAACTAAACATTCCTCCTTTATTTCACATGTCTTTCTAGCTAGCCGTTTTGCTTATATGTAGACAAGTATGGATAATTTTTGATGTGGGGCTCGAAAAATTGTGATTTGGATGTGAAAAGTATGGATCATTCAAGTGTTTTGCTTATATATATAGACAAGTATATGGATATATTTAAATTACTGTTCATATATATATATATATATATGTATATATTTTATGAGCAATGGCAACACAACATGATTTGGAAATGATGCATTTTTTATATTCTAAGACACTAACCAAGTAAAGTGTGTTGTAGAACATGCAAATTGCCTACACTTTCCTTACATAAGTGATGCTTATTGTTTATAACAACTTCAGTTTAGAAATCTAGAAATAAAACAACCAGCAAAACTATGATCACTGATGCCTAAAATTAGAAGTAGCATCAAGCAGTTATATAACAACCAGCTGTTTGGGCCTAAAAATTGTGCAGAGCCCAGCCCATTTTTTGAAACCCACAAAGACATAAGCACAGCTTAGGCTTGATTTAAAGAAACTGGAGAGCGGCCCAAAATGGAGAAAAGCCCAGAATTTATCAAACCTATGATAAATAAACAGTCTCAAGCATTGGAAAATAAAAAGGACAGCCCAAACCAAAACATCAGAGGCCCACATCTTCGTGCAAATTGGCAGAGGTATAGAATAGCACAGAGAATAAACGAACCAATGAAATTGCCAAAATTAAAATTAGTAAGTTCATCACCAAGCAGATCAAACCTCTAAAAGAAATTGGAATTAAAACTCAGCTTTGAAAGATTTCACCATTTGATCTCAAAAAGCAAATCAGCAGGTGTTCTTTTCCCTTTAAAAAATATGTTTTTAAGGAAGAGCCCCACGTGACTACCTGGCTTTGAAAAAGTCAACAATTTCAACTATCATAAGGGAGTTGATGGGGAATTAATGAAAGCAGGTTTTTGTTCGTACAAATAGCAACCTAAAAATTAAGCAACTATATGCACGTTTTAACTCGCAAGTGCACAAGATTAGATAAATAGTATAGAAAGCAAATACGAGATCATTCCCACAAGGATTGGATTAATGTGTTTAAAATTAATTTCCTAGAACTACTAACTAAATGGCACAAACTAAGAATGCAAAAGTGAAAGAAAACCCAAAAAAAACTTATTTCAAAACCCTAAGATTTCTAATCAAAGTTAAGATGCAATACACAAAGGCACTCGGTGTAGACAAGGTGTTCAAAAAGATGATTTTAAGATGATTTTGAAAACTGAAAATTTCAAAGCAAAATATTAAAAACAGTGTTGATTAAAAATAGAATTGGATTAAGGTTAAAACAATGAGAAAACCAGTTAGGGAATCAATGTTCACTGCTAATCTTCTTCCTTAAGCAAACGACATGCACAATGCTACAAAAACAGATTTTAGATGCTCATGTTTGTCAACCTAAAGGCATGATATCTACTCTTTAAATTATTGATTTCCCTAAGCAACAAGTTAGGCATGGGTATCTACGCTAACTCTTTTCATTCTTAAAGTGTTTAGCATGGTATCTACTAAGTTGCATTTTAAGAACACATAACACATGGAAATTGACAAACACAAAACTCCTAGAACATGGTATCTATTCTAGTTATTCATGATGATTAATTTCAAGAACTTATAACCAGTTCTTTTGTTACTCTCTCATAGGCACAAGACTCGGTCATCTAAATTTACCTATGTAACAAACTCAATACACTGCATGCATATGGTGATCAAGCATAACATAACGTATGTAAAGAGTAAAATATAATCTGAAATTAATCAATTAAGCATCACAAAAGTAGTTTACAGCAAAGGCATATTGAAATCCTTAAAGAAACATGATTAGGGCTTCAATCAAGCCCTAACTAAAGTATTTAGTTACCCATATTTTAAATAGACAGCAAGAGTGGGACCAAAAGAAGTGGATTTTTTTTTGTTGGAAAATTGAACACGCTACACGCGCTGCATCCCCAAATTACCTATTTCCAAGATCTGCCGTTTATTTGCTTCACGGTGGTGACGCCACCATTTGACTTCACTTTCTCTGCCTCCCGACCTTCGGGAAGTGGAGGGTCTTTTGAATTTGCCGGTGTTAAGGGAAGCCGTATCCTTGAACCTGATGGTACTGATGCGGGAGCTATGGAGGTTGAGCCTTTTCCTATTGTAGTGCCAAACCTGTAATGAATTTTCGTAAAAAGCTCATGAACCCAGGTGGGATCGGAGTGCATAAGGAGGATCTGGTGGGTATGGAGGAAGATAAACTCACAATAGAGGATGATGACTTTGAAGTCTCAGAGGGTACTCGTGGTCCTTGCATACGCTTTTGCACCAAGGTGAATAAACGACTCTACCGTCCCTGGCGGAATGCAATTATAATCAAACTAATGGGCAGGACCCATACATATAGCTTCTTATTAGCTCGTCTAAGAAAAAAATGGAGTCTTTTGAAAGGTGCAATGAGTTTGATTGACCTGGAAAACAACTTCTATGTTGTACGCTTTGTGCTTGAGGAAGACATGAGGTACATTTTTTCTGGGGAACCTTGGGTAATTGCTGGGAAATCTTTAGTGATGCAGAGATGGAAACCAGGATTTGATCCTAATGAAGCAACTATTACCCGTATGGCTGTGTGGGTGCGTATTACAGGTTTACATGTTGAATGGTTTAATCCTAAGGCAATTAAACATATTGGGGACCTTATTGGTGTCACTTATCGCATTGATACTCACACAGTTGCTCAAGCCCGTGGCAAATATGCTCGAATATGTATTGAATTGGATTTGACCAAACCGCTAAGTGCTAATGTGCAAGTTGAGAATAATTGGTATGCCATAGAAGATGAAGGACTCCATTTGGTCTGCTTTGGCTATGGTATTTATGGCATAATAGGAAGCAATGTCCATTTGAAACTAGAGTCCATGATGGTACCCTAAAGCCTATGGAAGGAGAGTCTACATCTAATAAGGAACCTTTTGGGGTTGATACTAATATTGGGACTTCTGGCACTAAGGATGCTTATGTAGCTACCTCTGCGGATTCAAGTCTATTCGGTCCTTGGAGCCTAGTTAAACCTTTTAGAAAAAAACAAAACAAAAGGAGCTTACACATGCTGATGGCAAGATCAATGCTGCCAAACAAAAATCTGGGTCCAGATTTGATCCTTTGCACTCACAAAATGAGATAAATGGCCTCCCTGAGGTCCTTGAAGTGCAACCTCCTGTTGCCACCCCACAATCATGCTCCCCAGACCCTGCATGTGCTGAGGCAAAACAAATTGGTGAGACTACAAAGCAAGTCAAGGGAAAACAGAAAGCTAAAGGTAGACCAAGGAAAACCTTGGGGGATATTTCCAACAACGAAAAAGAGAAAGATACTGCAACTAATACTCCAAAAAATAGATAGGTTGATTTTAAGCCATGTGTCCTCAAGAAGACTTCCTTGTCGAATGGATTCCAAGTTCGCAATTTGGATATCCAGGAAGAAACGTTGGATGGCCTCTCTTTCAATCTGAACAAGTATTTGAAGGAGAAAGGGATTCGGGGTGACCATGTTAGTAAGCCTGATATCGAAGGGCATGACCCCCCTAATATTAACCAAATTACTGATTCAATGATATGTGGCAATAGTTTTGTGAATAACTTTGGTGGAAGTCCAAACATGGGTGTCTCAATTGGTAATGAGGTAAATAGTCATCCTCCTGCTGTTATTGTAGATTCTGCTAGGCTTAAAAAAGCCATGATAGATGTTAAATCTGGAGTTGTAGGCTCTGCCTCTGCCTTCGTAGAGGCTTTGAGCTCTGCCTTTTAATTTAAGATCTTTATCCTAGGGTCCTCCAATGCCATTTCCATTAATGATATTGGTCTGGAATGTAAGAGGTGCTGGGGACAAATCCCTCCCCAGAATACTTAAGAATATTATCCAATGAAATCATGTTGAGGTGTTGACTGTTCTTGAACCAAGAATAAGTGGTGATAAAGCCATGCGAGTTGTTAATAGCCTAGGCTTTATTGATCATCATATTGTGGATGCAAATGGGTTTTCGGGTGGCATTTGGCTTTTATGGAATTGTAGCAATATTCAGCTCAATATTGTGGCATGTTCTAGCCAGTCAATTACTGCAATGATTATACAAGGTACTTCTTCTTGGATTCTTACTGTTGTGTACGCTCACCCTTGTCCTGGAATAAGAAGATCCCTCTGGAACTACTTAGATGGAGTTTCTTCTACTAATAATCTTCCTTGGCTTGTTACTGGGGATTTCAATGAAATTGTTGATGACTCCGAAAAGAAGGGAGGCAGAGCTGCTCATTGCAATAGTGGGTTTGCTGACTGGATTGGTCGTCATCATTTAGTGGATCTTGGTTTTTCTAGAGCAGAGTTTACCTGGTGCAAAAAGAATGTTCATGGTGAAACTCTCTGGGAAAGGTTGGACAGAGGGCTTTGTAATATTACTTGGAGACATAAATTTCCTGAAGGCTTTGTTAGGCACCTCCCTAGAGTGAGGTCAGATCACTGTCCTCTCTTGATCTCTCTTAATTCTGCTCAATACCCACGTTCGGAGTTTAAAATTTTTAGATTCCAAGCTATGTGGATGTTGCATCAAGGATTCAAAGATTTTGTTTCAGCCATATGGAATAATTCTAATGGTAATGCTATGTGCAAGACTATCTCTCTCACCAAGGCCCTCACTGACTGGAAGAAAGAAGTTTTTGGTAATATTTTTTAACAAAAGAAAAGACTCATGGCCAGGTTGGATGGCACTCAAAGATATTTGTGTAAGAGGATTGTTCCTTTTCTTGTGGTGTTAGAGAAAAAGTTGCTTGGTGATCTGAATGTGATTTTGGAACAAGAAGAACTTTTTTGACTTCAAAAGTCTCGGAACATTTGGCTCAAGGAAGGTGATAAAAACACTAAATTCTTTCATCTTTCTACAGTCGTTAGAAGGAGAAGAAATAAGATTGAAGGGCTGAATGACAGTAATGGAAATTGGAACACAGAGAAATTTGATATGCAAGCTATTGTAACTTCCCACTTGAAAGACCTTTTCTCTTCGAAGACTATAATTGGTGAGATGGTTGATCTCCCCCAGTTTTTCCCTGACTTGGATTTTATGGATTTGAACATCCTCAACAGTGAAGTAACTGATGTTGATATTAAGCTTAGCCTTTTTTCTATTGGAGGGCTTAAAGCCCCTGGGCCTGACGGTTTTCCAGCTAAATTCTTCCAAGTTCATTGGACTTTATGCAGCTATGATATTTGTGATTTGGTGAAAGAGTGTTTTACCTCTTCAAGCTTGCCTGACAATCTTAATAACACCCTTAATGCTCTTGTCCCAAAGGTCCCTAATGCTCTTGCTATGTCTTAGTTTAGGCCAATTAGCCTATGCAACACCTTATATAAGGTTGTTTCGAAAATTTTGGTCAATAAACTCAGACCTATCATGCCTAAGATTGTTAGCCCTAACCAGGTGAGCTTTGTTCCTAGCAGGCAAATTGTGGATAATATTATTATTGCTTAAGAGCTTCCACTACTACGTTTCACCATTTGCGCGACGAAAGATTGCGAACGAAGAATAATTCGTTGCGCAAACCATACTAGCGCGACGAAGAAAATATTCGTCGCGCAATCCACTGAAAATTTGCGCCACCAAAATTTTTCGTCGCACAAAATGTACATGCGCGACAAAACAATTTTTCGTCGCACAAACAGAGTTAAAAAAGCGGGGAATTTTTTGGTGCGAAACATTTGCGCGACGAGAAACATCGTCGCTAAAGGCAACATTGCGCGACGAAACATTGATTCGTCGCAAAAGGACAGTACCTGGGTCCCTTATTTAGCGCGACGGGAAGATGTTTCGTCGCGTAAGAGAATGAGGGATATTTTATTTTGGCTCCAAAATGACCTGGTTGGGATTTTTTTTTGCGCGACGAGTACTCTTCGTCGCGAAGTTTAACTTTTGCGCGACGAATACTTGTTTTGCGCGACGAATTTTGGTTTTGCGCGACAATATTGCGCGACGGAAAGTACCAGTGTCGCGCAAAAGTTAGATGTCGGCAGGTGTTTGCGCGACGGAAAAAACGGTTTGCGCGACGGACGATTTGGTTTTTTGCGACGAAAGTTTGCGCGACGAATGTATGTGTTCGTCGCGCAAAGTCCTTCTTCTTCATATTAGAATTCTGCCATTGCAGAGGCAGTAATGCAAAAACAAAGCATTCTCGCCTCTGCTCTCTCAACCTCTCTGCCACTGGGATTTCAATACATTGATTGGGTAAGTATTTTTCGTCATTAGTTTAAAAGTATTAATTATTTTTCATCATTGGTGGAGAACGATTGAGAAAGTATTTTATTCGTTTTATATATTAATAATGTTAATTTGTTATGTTTAAAATGTTCTTGTGAAGTTATATTTATATTATGTTGTTAAATTGTGTGTAACGTAGTACAATCTGTTAGATGTACGGTTAATTGAAATTAACTTCGTGCTTTTATTTTTATGTTTAGTAACACTTAGTTTCCCGTTCGAGATTAGTTGGATTTCGTGCATGGATGCGTAATGCATGACTGCGGTCCAATTAATTCTTGAATTGTCCCATTATTTGGACAGTTTGGTAATGCATAGTGTTGTCACGTAATCTATGGCTACAGGATTAGGTTTCGATTGTGGATATTTCGTTGTCATCTCGTACGTACGCTTCGGGTGGTACGTAGGTATTTATACCTATGGCCACCTCAAGAATTGTAGCGAGATGCTGGCGAAATTCATCCACGTCAAAATTTAATCTCATGTAGTCGTAGGTTATGTGGCAGGGGTATGCATTCCCGAATGGGATAGGACCCTTACCGGAGGCATAAGGTGACATTATAACTTCGTATGAAGTTGTTGTGATTGTTGTGTTGTGATTCTGGTTTCAGGAATTATGGACAAAAGGTGGATACAGAACCCGAACAGATGCGCAGACGAATACTTGGATGGAATTGAGGATTTTATTGAGTTTGCACGTAGACACAACCCGGGTGCAACTAGAACTGCGTTGTCCTTGTAGGAGGTGCAACAACACGTTATGGGAGACAATTGAAAATGTTGGATTTCATTTAGTAAGGAATGGAATGATTGAGACATATAGCATTTGGAACCTTCACGGGGAACAATTAGAGCATGCTTCGTCTTCAAATGCCACAAGAGTGAACAATGTTCAACCTATTGTGGATGCTAATGATCAAGTCATGGATATTATACAGGATGTTTTTCCATTTGCATCGACCAACATGAATCAAGAAGAGCAAGATGATGTGCCTACACCAATAGACAGTGCGGAGTTTGAACAATATGAGAAATTGTTAAAAAATGCCAACCAAGAGTTATACCCGGGGTGCGAGAGCTTTTCCGTTCTCACGGCCATTGTGGAGCTAATGCACGGAAAAATAAAGTATCGTATGTCGAACCTGTGTTTCGATTACTTTTTGGGGTTTTCAAGAGAATGCTTCCGACGGACAATTGTTTGCCGAAAGACCATAAACAGCGCAGAAGGTGTTGAATGGTCTTGGATTGGGTTATGAAAAAATCCATGCTTGCAAAAACAATTGCATTTTATTCTACAAAGAGCATGAATCGTTGGATACATGTCCTATACGCAATGAGTAGAGGTTCAAGATGACATCTCAGAATAGGACGACTAAGATCCCACAAAAAGTCATGCGTTATTTGCCCTTGAAACCTAGGTTGCAGCGATTGTATATGTCGACGCATACTGCCACGACATTAGATGGCATAAGGAAAAACGGGTAGACGATGATGTGATGCGGCATCCTGCAGATGGGGAGGCATGGAAAGAGTTCGATCGAACGTTCCCGAGTTTGCTGCTGATCCTCGAAATGTTAGATTGGGACTTGCCACTGACGGATTCATTCCGTATGGGGTTCTCAACCAACACCACAGCACTTGGCCGATTTTCGTATTCCCATATAATTTGCCGCCTTGGAAATGCATGAAAAAAGAATACATGATGATGACTGTTTTGATAACTGAGGATCCTGGGAGGTCAATCGATGTTTACTTAAGGCCGCTGGTTGATGAGCTGAAGGATTTATGGACAAACGGTGTTCACACGTACGATAAATCAACTGGGAAGATGTTCACTTTGCGGGCAGCAGTTATGTGGACTGTGAATGATTATCCCATCATATGCAATGGTTTCTGGGTGGAGCACAAAAGGTTATATGGCATGTCCTGTATGCAAGGAAGATGTAACTTCTGGTTGGCATGCTGGAAAAGCTTGTTACCTTGGTCATCGGAGATGGTTGCCATGGGACCATGAGTGGAGGGAAAAAGATAAAGAGTTTGACGGGAACACAGAGCGTCGCCTTAGACCCAGAGAATGGTCCGGTGATGAGATATTGACCAGCTTAACTGTTGATTTTGCTCCCTTTGGGAAAACAGTTAGTCGACGACCTTCTACACATATGAACTGGACGCAAGCCTATGTTTTTGAGCTCCCATATTGGTTTCGAAACTAAAATTGAGGCACAATCTAGATGTGATGCATGTTGAGAAAAATGTATTCGACACATTGGTGGGCACGATTCTAGATATCGAGGGGAAGACAAAGGACACGATCAAAGCTCGTCTTGATTTGGAAAGAATGGGCATACAAAGGGTTTATGGATGAATAGGGACAATGATAAAGTTAGAAGGGATCTTGCATTCTTTCTATGAAACCAATGACAAGAAAGAGTTTCTAAAGTTTGTATCATCATAAAGTTTCCCGGTGGGTATGCTTCTAATATCGCACGTTGTGTGAATGTTGACGGGGGTAAATTTACTGGACTTAAAAGCCATGACTGCCAAGTGTTTATGCAACGCCTACTTCCTGTTGGTATTCGACACCTATTGCCGGAAGATGTAGTGAAGCCAATCATTTTGTTGTCCAGATTTTTTTCCCAACTGACGGCAAAAACTTTGCAAAACGGACATGTTTCATTGCGCCATGACATTGTCCAAGTCCTATGCAAGTTTGAGATGATATCCTCCAGCTTTCTTCACAAGTATGATGCACGTGATGGTTCACTTGCCGAAGAGGCCTTACTTGCTGGTCCTGTCAACTATCGCATTTGGATGTATCCAATAGAAAGGTATATAATCCTTATCGTTTGTGTATGCATCATTATCACATGCTTGCTAATTTCAATCATATCGTTTTATTTTGGCAGCTTCTCGAGAGCTGAAAAAATTTTAGGCAACAGGCGAAGCCCGAAGGATTAATCGAGAGGCTTGGGTTCAATATGAGTCGCTTACTTTCTGCGGAATGTATTTAAAAGATGTGGAGACGGTTTTCAATCGTCCTCAGCGTAATCATGATGGAGGTATGAGAAATGAAAACTTTCTGCTTTTGCCCAAAGCGCACGACCCTTTGGAGATCCTGGACGCGGAGAGTCGTTTTCTAGAAATGACATGGAGGTAGCGCATTGGTTCGTACTGAACAATTGTGATGAGATCATGGGATACTTATATGAGCATGAAGAGATGATGAAGCGAGAACATCCATCACATTTGGTTGCCCAGAAACACCGTGAATTGTTTCCACAATGGTTTTTGGATTCTGTAAGTTATCAGTGTTTGTTATTTGAGAAATATAAATTGTAGTTTTTAATTTTGTCAGACTAACATATGAATGGTTTTGTATAATATTAGGTGAATAAGTTGAAATCATCGAATTCCCCAACTTACAGTGATGAGTTATATAACTTGGCGTTCGGCCCGATTCGCGCTGAATTGTTCTCGGGTTGTAATGTCAACGGCGTCAAATTTTTGGCCGAAGCACGAGATGACAAGTTGTGTACGCAAAACAGCGGTGTCCATGTCCTAGGTGGAGGCGAAAGTACGGACATTGATTTCTATGGCAAACTCACAACTGTCGTGCAATTGCTTTACAAAGATCGATACCAAGTGATCATGTTTAAGTGTCGATGGTTTGACACCAACCCAAATAGGCCGGGAAGTGTTAAAATCGATCATGGCTTACTATCTGTGAACATGAACAGAACTTGGTATGATGACGACCCTTATATTTTGGCAAACATGGCAACACAAATTGTGTATCTAGATGACCCTAGAGCGGAAGCGGTTGGAACGTTGTTCAAAAGATGGATCACAGGAACGTGTATGCTATACCAGAACTAGATCCAACTAACAACGACGTCAACAATGTGGCTGACCAACGTTTGGAATCTTCAATGGAAAATGATGCGGAAACACTTCGAGATACTAATGTTATACAAGAGCCATTTCAAATACAAGGAGTGTCTTCAATCGAAATACCGATTCACTCAATTACAATTGGCCTCGGTGATCTTCCGCGATATGATGTTGCAGTTGGCCCGAGCAACGACGATGATGTAGTTATAGAGGAGGCGGAGGAGGAGGAGGAGGAGGAGGAAGAGGATTGAGAGACCGAAAGTGATGATAGCAACGATAACGAAAGTTATTATAGTTCAGATGATGAATGATTAATTTTTTTTGTAATTTTATTATGTTAGTGGACATATTTTGTGTAATGCAAATGTTTTCATATATGTACTTGTTATATCCAAACATTATATATGTGCAGAAATGAAACATTATTAAAATAAATGTAGTTATAAACCATTGGTAAATAAATATATCCAAGTAATTTGTATCATAAAGTTTAAATTTATTTTGACAAAAAACTTTTAAAAAATGAAAACCATATAACCGAAAAAATGAATACAAAGAAAATAAGATTATCAACAATCCTTCCATTCTCAAATCAAAAGAAAATAAAATAAATCATACTTTCATACAATTAATTATATGTAATGATGAATAATTCAGATTAATAATATGTGAATGAAAATAACCTTGCGCGAAAATGTACACGCTACGCAAGTGCCTTTGAGACGAAAAGAGACCCCGTCACGCAAACATATACACATATATATATATATTTATGATATATACACACGTATATAGTTGACATTGACGATCAAAGTAGTTCACTGTATTCACATAGGGTTAAACAGTATAGCTGTAAAAAATCATCAAAATCAGAGTCAAAATAACCGTAAATCATGACTTTCGCTTATAAACCGTCGAAACGTTTTGTCCCGTTACTTGATCTCTGAATGTTTTTTTTTTCTCATTTTCGACGTATACGATCTCGAAGTATAAACAAACATATTTGACGGCTAGATTACTGAAACTAGTTTCCTAGAATGCGTATTCCATAAAAACACAATATTCATAAAAATGAATAATTTCTTTATACATTCATTCAGTCTAACATAAGATTATGTGATGTCTGTACTGTAAATATCTGAAATTGAAGATCGAATTACATCTCTGTATTCATATAGGGTCAAGAATCGCAGCTGTAAAAAATTTTCAAGATCGGAGTTAAAATCACCGCTGAATCGGGACAATTTGTTTAGAACCGTCGAAAAGTTTTGTCCCGTTACTCAATCTCAATGTTCATTCATTATGATTTTTGACGATATGATCTTGAACTATGAAAAAGAAGATTGCCGGTTGGATCATTGAAACTAGTTCAGAGTTCGGGTTTAGGGCTTAGGGTACAGTGTTTTAGGGTTTAGGGTACAAGGGTATGGTTTTGCGCGATTTAAATATACTCTTACTCGTCACAAAGATCGACGAATCAAGTGCTTTCGTCGCGCAAAACCCGAACAAAATTCGCTGCCCTTCTCCGCTCCAACACTTAGTGAAATTTTGTTTGGCAAAAGCCAGATTGCGCGACGAACATAAGTCCTTTCGTCGCGCAAAATCATTAAAAAAATTCGCTGCTCTTCTCTCGCTTCCAACACTTAGTGAAATTTGTTTGGCAAAAGCCAGATTGCGCGACGAACATGAGTCCTTCATCGCGCAAAATCATTAAAAATTCGCTGCTCTTCTCCGCTCCAACACTTAGTGAATTTTTTTTGGCAAAAGCCGATTGCGCGACGAATAGAAGTCGCCGTTGCGCAACGAACTACCGTATATTATCGCGCAAGAATATCATTGAATTTATCTTCCCGCCTAAAATCAAATCCCAAAATTTTGGCTGGATAAATTTGCGCGACGACACTAGATTTTTCGTCGCGCAAAGTTTATATTTTCAGAACTTTGCGCGACGAAATCATGTTTTTAAGTCGCGCAAAGGTCATATTTTTATAATCTTGCGCGACAAAAGTGCATTTTTGGGTCGCGCAAAAGTTATTTTAATGAATTTTGCGCGACGGATTTATGTATTCGTCGCGCAAAGTCGAATAAGTTTTCTGAAAATCGCGATCTTCTCCTTCTTCCCAGCTTTTTCAAACGGAACCTTAAACCTCCTTTCTCTCCACCGTGACTCAGCCCCTACTCCGCCTAATTCAGACCTTGCCGCCACCACCGTCGAACCACTCGAGCTTCTCGCTGCCGCCGCCCATCCCGCCGTGATTTCTCCGCTTAGGCCGAATCTTCGCCGCCGTTGTTCTCTCTCCTCCGGGCACCAAATCCGGCAATTGAGGTATGCTTTCTGGGCTATTTTTCATGCTCTAGCTGATGGTTGTGTAGGATTTGATTGATTGTGTGCATAGGGTAGTGAATTTGAAACCTTATGTTTCGGCCGGTTTTGAAATTGAAATTCCGGCCACTTCCGTCCGTTTTTCGGGGTAGGTCCGAGAACAAAAGTGCCTCCAATTGATGTTTTCAACCTAGGGTAGGAACCTTGGCCCTTAATTTTTAGGATTTCCCGGTGATTGTTATCGCTTAGGGCACCCACACGCCGGGCGTGGTGGCGCGCGGGGTATCTTGTGGCATAGGGCATTTTATCCCAGCAAACATTTCTGTCATGAGCGCGTAGGTGTGCTCGGATTGGAATTTGGTTATCGTTTGAGTCTCGAATGGTTCGAACCTATTGTGCGATTTTTGGGTTTGATATGTTCGGACCGTTGGATCGAGCTGAAACTCACGTATGTGGTACCATGTATTTATAGGATCGTTTAGGATTCGACGGATCGTGGATCGGAGTCCCGGATACTCCAAAATCGCAAACCCTAGGTCAAACTATGATTTTAATTAGTTAGTTCAATTTTTTAATGACATTGTATGTGCTACATTGGATTAATGAAATTGTGCAGATGTCAGACTTGATTAGACGTTGTAGGGCGGTGACGGCTACACCGAAGTTCGAGCCCTCGGCCACCGGCATCACCGCCACGCTTCCAAAGATCGATGGAGCAGACCACGTGCTAGCTGGTCCGGGGATCCCAGCGGCTGCATCATCATCTTCTTCGTGGTGCAGCCTCTAGCGCTAGGCGGCTACACCGCCCGCTACCACCACCGACACCACATCGATTGATCAGATCGGTGCTCTCGGGGCACCTCCTGTAATACCCTTCCACTTGCATTTTTTGTTTTTAACATTTTTTTAATTGGGAATTTTATGGTTCAATTTAATTGTATATGTAACAATATTGTCATATCCTTTGCAGCCAAAAGGAACACCCGAGGGCCGTCGGTGAAGATTTAAGGCGAAGGTCACCCGGTGACCAACAATGACAAGATCGGATATGACGAGCGCCATCGGGCTGCACCGACGGCGGACTTGCATAGCTCCTTGGCCCACGACATTGGCCACGTCGTTCGGACCCATTGCCCGATGCAATGGAAGTCTTGGAAGGTCATGCCTGACGAGATCAAGATGCAAGTTCGCGGCCAGTTGTCGGTATGTTTCCTATCTTTTAATTATTTTTCTTTCAAACTTTATATATTTCTATTACTTAATGTATGTAATCAATTTATTGCAGACGAACTACGACTTAGAGGACATCAACGAGGAGACCTTGGCGTACGTCAACAGACTCTTCGGTGAGAGGTACAAGCAATGGAAGAGCGACTTGCACCACCATTTTCAGGCGTTTGATGATCCGCAAGTCGCTCTTCAGGAGGGTTGCCCGAAGGAGCTTGAGGGGCGGGAGGATAGTTGGGCGTGGCTCTGCGCTCATTTTCAGGCGCCCGATTATGTGGTATTTTTTTAATAATATTTGTTTAATGTTGATTTTATTTTTTATATCTCATTATTATTTTATTTATTTATAGTTCAATTATTACGTTTTATTTTTTGTATAACAGAATAAAGCCCAAGTGAATAAGGGCAAAAGGAAGAAGAAGACTCTTCTTCACCATTCCGGCTCCAGGCCCTTCTCATATAGGATGGATGCACGGCGTTGGGTAAGAATAATATAATTTATATTTAATTTTTAATACGTCATTATTATTAATTTCTTTTGTTCATACTAATATTTTCCTTCTCTTGTTCAATTAAGGGGGGGTCGAAATTCCCAGAGTCCCTTCATGTAAGTATTATGTATTTTTAATTCTTATGTTACACTTTCAATTTATATGCATTTTTGAATTTATATTTTATGTAATGTTAAACAGACGACGATGGTGGAGAGGAGCTAGTTGGTTCTTCAAGAGTCCGCCTCCCAACTTCCTCCCGAGACTCCGATCGAGTCTGTGGATCCTCCGCATGATGCTGGATTTCAGATTTTGACGCAGACGTTGGATCGACTCTCGGGAGGAGGCCGAACGATTGTAGGGGATGGGAATGCCCGGCGAGGGAACCTCGACCGCGGTCATCGTCGCAGCAAACAGTGTGATCGCTGACATCGCGGGTTGCCGAGCTTGAGGGTCGATGTCGGTGATTCTGCAGCCTCGCACGGTCCGACATTCCAATCCCGAATTTTGCGTGCGTCGACCTCCGAGCCCGTCCACCCCTAAGCATCCCCAAGACACCACGGCCCCTGCAGACACCCATACCTCCGAGCCGCATACCTCCGAGCCGCATGTGGCAGATGACCAAGTAGATTTTGGAACATTATTTGATTAGTTTTTTATTTTTATAATTACTTTTACAATTTGTATACATTTCTTTTATTTTATATAATAGATGTTTTCTTTACGATTAATCTTTTTATTGTAATTTCATTTTAATTTAAAAAACCAAATTTATTTTTTTACAAAATTAAAAATCAAATAATAATAATTTTTTTAAATAATATATATTGTTTTTGCGCGACGAAACGTAAATCGTCGCGCAAAAACATTTAAATAACACGTCGACAAATATATTTTAATCATGCGCGACGAATAATTTCGTTGCTAGGCAAAATGTGTATGCGCGACGAATATGATTTCGTCGCGCAAAGTTCATGTAGCTCACGCGACGGAAGAGTCCGTCGCGCTTTTTTATGCGACGATCGCTGTTTCGCCGGCAAATATTTGTGCGACGAAGCGGTGAGGTCGCCCAAATGTTTTTAAACGGTTGTTATACGTAGCGCAAACGCGCGACGAATGACATTTATTCGTCGCGCAAATCCTTTCTTCACGAACTTTGCGCGACGGACTGTGATCGACGAAACTTCTGCACGCGCATAATTATGTGCGACTAAAATCATTTTTGCGCGACGAAGACCCCTTCGTCGCACAAAGACTAAAATGTAGTAGTGTTCTTCATAAATTTCGGAACTCTAAAGGCAAGAAAGGCTTCATTGCTTGGAAGATTGATTTGTCTAAAGCATATGATAGACTTCAGTGGCATTTTATCAAAGATGTGCTATGGGAAGCGGGTCTTAGAGGCAGAGTGTTGGAGTTGCTTATGCAATGTATCACAACGGTCAAGTGTCAAGCTATTCTCAATGGTGAAGTAACTGAAAGTTTTCAACCAGCTTGTTGCATAAGGCAAGGAGACCCCCTATCTCCTTATATCTTTGTTCTTTGCATGGAGAAGTTGTCTCACATAATTAATGGCGATGTCCTTAGTAAAAAATGGAAACCAATTAAGGTGGTGAGAGTAGGGCCTGCAATTTTCCACCTTTTCTTTGCAGATGATCTTATCTTATTCGCTGAAGCTCACACTCAACAGGCTACAATTATGCATCATTGTTTGGAGACTTTTTGTGGTTTATCTGGGCAACAAGTCAATTTTGACAAATCTAGGATCTTCTGTTCTCCTAATACAAACCATGGTACCGCTACCCAAATTGCTTCCATCTGTGGTTCTCCTCTTACTGATTCTTTCGGAAATTATCTTGGTGTCCCTCTTATTCACTCTAGAGTGAAGAATGATACTTATAGCCATGTTGTCGCCAAAGTCCAACAACGCCTTGCCTCCTGGAAAAGTCATACGCTATCTATGGATGGCAGGTTAGTGTATTTACAAGCCATTTCCTCTGCCATCCCTATATATTCTATGCAAACGGTCCAATTTCCTATTAGCATTTGTGATAAGTTGGACAAGATGAATCGAGACTTTCTTTGGGGTCACAATGAGACATCAACTAAGGTTCATCTTGTCAAATGGGGTTCTGTTTGTAAACCCAAGTTCATGGGTGGTCTTGGTCTTAAACAAACCCATTTGATGAACCAAGCATTGCTTACTAAATCTAGATGGAAGCTTTTACAGAGAGACCAAGGCCTCTGGAGTCATATTCTGAATCGAAAATACCTCAAGAATCAAAGAATTTTGAACTTTAATAAGTCTGCTCATATTAATTATTCTAATACTTGGAGAGGAATTTTATTTAGTGCTCAGATTCTTACTAAAGGTTTAAAGTGGAGGGTTGGCATTGGTGATGACATCTTGTTTCGGACGGATAACTGGGCGAGTTGTGGCTTGCTTGAGGAATTTTTTGCTGTTCCCCTCTCTGAAGACATGTTGTTATGGACAGTGCAAGATTTTATGTCTGACCGTGGATGGAATCTTGATGCTCTTGAGCAAGTCTTACCTATGGAAATTGTGCAAAGGATTTGTGCTATTCATACTGGATTTGAGTCTCAAAGAAATGATAAATGCATATGAGGTTTATCAAATAATGGCTCCTTTTCTATTAAATCTGCATACCGTTCCTTCTTTGATGATGCATATATTGTGCCGTGGCCTTGGGATTTTATCTGGAAGCTTTGCTTGCCCCCCAAGTTAAAAACCTTTGTTTGGCTAATTGGGCATGGCAAAATCCTTACAAATGTTCAAAGGGAGAAGAGATTGATGACAACTAATCCTAACTGCCACAAATGCCTTTCTCTTCCTAAGACTATGGATCATGTTTTTAGAGGATGTAGATTTGCTCTTAAGGTATGGAATTTCATAAAGGTTCCCTTTGATGTTCTTCACTCTTTCTCCTTAGACTTTACTGATTGGCTAAGAATCAACCTGAAGAGCAGGATTATGTTCTCTGGCAACCTTCCTTGGACACTTGTTTTTACGGCCTCTATTTGGCATTGTTGGAAATAGAGATGTAACTCTATCTTTGACCCTAGCTATGAGCCTCCTCCCAACCCCCATCACACTATTATGCAATTTTCTAGTGAATGGCTTGATGCCAATAATATGGTTAATGCTAAGCCTACTAGAGAGGTCATCCAAGTCCATTGGAGTCTTCCTACCCTTGGCAACTTCAAATTGAATGTGGATGGCAGCTGTAAAACAGATTCTTGGAAGATTTGTGCTGGTGGTTTGCTAAGGGACTCTAATGGAGCATGGATCTGTGGGTTCTCTGCCAATATTGGGATTGGAAATATTTATGAGGCTGAGCTATGGAGTCTCTTTAGAGGTTTGCATATGGCTTGGGACAAGGCCATTGGGTCCCTTGATATTGAATGTGATTCCTTGTCTGTTGTCTCTCTAATTGCCAAGGCTTGTAACCATTCACATCCTCTCTTTTGTCTGATTGAAGACTGCAATTTGTTACTTAAACGTAATTGGAGATGCAATGTCTCTCATATCTACAGGGAGCAACACAGAGCAACTGATCACCTTGCTAACTTGGGGTATGAGTTACCCTTAGGGCTTCATATCTATGATTCTTCTCCTAGGAAGAGCCCAAGTAGGGCTGTGCCTTGTTAAGCTTTTTTTTCTTTTCTGGCTTTGGCCTGCCTTGTAACCAAAAAAAAAAAAAAAAAAAGACAGCAAGAACATACAAAACAGAAAATAAAAAGAGGAAGAAGATAGCTCTTTGATGATGTGTTGGTCAGCCAGAGTGATTGGATGATACCTTGACGTTTCTCCTCGCTTCCTACACCTTTCAGACCTTGGAACCTTGAAGGATGGAGGATAATGGGATGGTGTGGCTGCCCTCTTCTTCTCCTTTATTTTTTCTATTTTACAACTCCAAAATCAGCTCCTTACTCGCACAGCAGCCGCCTTTTTTTCTTTCTCAAAATAACCTTTTTGCTCCTTGTATTATCTACATATTTTTTTTATTCAGACATATAAACCCCTGGGAAATAGAAAAGATTGCAGATTCCCGCGCAGCCCAAAACTACCTGTACTAAAACCATCATAACTTCCTCTAGAAAAATGATATTCACAAACCGTAAAATTTCCCAGAAAATAGACATCCGTAGCTTTCCAAGCATATGTGGTTCAGCTTCTGGTTCTTCCTGAGTCAATACAGTATAATTTGTGAACTTGACTGATCTGCACAGGCCTTTCAAACTCAACATTCTCTTTTTAGCTCATTTTCTACCATTCGCTTGTGATTACCTAAAAAAGTAATAAAAGGATGTAAAACCTATATAAAAGAGTAAAACAAAGGTGTAAACATGGAGAAATATCACAGATAAATGTTGAATATTTGAGCACATCAGTTTTACAAGAAGACTTCTCCAGTCTTTACAGTCAAGGAAGAAGATCAAAATCCCTTTCTATATACAAAGAAAAATTTGCTCCCAGAGCGATTATCATTTCCAAGGGATAAGCGGACTACAGTTTCGAAAGAGATAAGTAGGAGAAGGGAGTTGTTCATTTGAAAAATCAAACTAACCATCACGGCAGATTGAATTCTTACAAAAAGCAATTCAAAGTTGAAAAGAGATTAGGTTTTCTTTCAAAAAAAAAAAAAAGGGAAGTGACCACCATAAGAACTGACTGTCCATAGCCTTTTGATAGAATAGATAAAATTACCCTTTTATTTTCATTTAAAATCAAAGATCTTGCTTTTGGAAAATCTGCCACCCATTATTAAAAGATTAGAAATCCCACTCAAGCACTTTCTATAAATATGAGGCGAGGTGAATAGATCAAGGGACAGCAAAAAAAATCAAAAACAAAAACTCAAAATGATCACTTGATCCCAAACCCTCGAAATCTGAAGCAACCAAAGCTCATTGAGCCACAAGAAACAAGTCAGCTATAAATTCAGAATCCCTAACTTCAGTTCAGTTCAAAGAAATAGTCATACAAAGGAGATTTCTCTAGTTACAAATTTGGTTCAGCATAAGCCAAATCAGCAGAGTCCGAGTTTTTACAAATATGAAAACCTCGAGAATTTATGGAAAGCCCTGATCAAGGTAACAGTACTACAGCGATTCGGTGAGTAATCATCAAATCTAGCCACTGCCCTTCTAAACTAAAGAGGTTCCACTCGCCGTTCAAAAAGCCTTCCAGGGCTTGAAATAGATTAGAACTCTGCCAAACTCAAACGTTGGTATCGATTTACAGGCTGAAACTTGTGGTTGAAAGTGTTGATAGTCCAAACCAACACAGACATGCCGATCCGGTCCAATCGAAGCATTTATCCAGCAAAATTGAAATCCAACCCTTTTTTTGTTCTTTTTTAGAGTTGGTCTTTCCTTTTGAGTTTTGTAAAAGGGAGTTTTGCCTAAAAGCAATTCACTTTCTAATCATTCATTCTGGCCAGGACTACCAGTCTTGTATTAAGAAAAATTGTGAAGTCCTCACCAATTTAAGGCAAGAAAAGAACTTACTTGGGAGATATTCCTCACCCAAATTCACAATCGCTTGTTTAAAAATCAATAACTTGGGCGCAAGTTATCCACTTTTTAAAGAAGTCTGCTAGGGTGTTTATTGCTAGCAGTGGCACGCTCATACACAAAAGAAAGTTGACTTGTTGACCACAAATGGTTTTCAAGACAATATGGAACTTTACCCTACCATCACATGAACAAATCTAAAACGGGTGAACAATTTGGCCCGCCCATGTAGGACCTTTCGAGTATACATACCCCTAGGAAAATCTTCTAGTATATGAATATTGGAAGTTATAGCCAGAATCCACATTGCGCCATGAAAAGAGATCAAGCAACTCTCCTGAGAGAGGGACTTGAGTTAGAAGAAAGTGATGCTAGACAATCAGCCCATGGTAGTACCAAGAGTAGACGTCCAAGTCTGGTTCCGGAAGGTTAAACTTATATAGGAGGCCACAACATAAAGGAGCCAGGATACTCTAAAAACATGATGACCATGATGCAATGGCAAGTCAACAGTGCAGTTCAAGAAAGATCGTGAGGTGCTATTGCGAATTCCAAACCAGGATATAGTGGTCCAACTAGATCTCCTTTGGACCTTCACCAAGATTGGCTTGGCCATACCAAGAGAATCCTCTCATCGTACAGAGAATTTGGAATGCCAAGGCATGGAAATCCAAGCTGGATAGAGGGGAGGAGCCCTTCCCGTCCAGAACATGAAGCTCCAGCCCTTCCAAAAGGCCCTGCACCACCAGCCCCCAGAACCAGCTAGAACCTCCACCTATTCCATAACCGGTGGTCCCACGTGATCGCCTCTTGGCACTCTCGCCTGAGCAACCAGCCGTAAGGTTGCCCTACTGCACTTAGAAGGATGAACCCCAACTGCTCGCCTCCACTAGCTAGAGGCAGGAGAGGTGGAGGGGAATTAACCCCTTTACCAACAATGATGAGGAATAGACCAGGGCAAACCGGAGGAATCACCCTATCTCAAGAAGAGAAGAACATAGAGAGGAAGCTCTACTCTTACCAGAGGATTAAACACAACTAACTAGAACATGGGCAAAATTTGCATCCTATCAATGCCTTGAATGACATAGGAGCACTACAGAGGATGATAAGAGAGATGATGGAACCGGAGGATAGAAGAGGAGAAAGGCCCACCTACAGAAAGCCATATCTAGCCTATATTGATCAAATACCTCTATCCCCAGGCTTTAGGGTACCAAACTTCACCTTGTTCAACAGAGAGGACACCCATGCTTCATCAGTCGAGCATATAGGTAGATTCTCTGTCCAGTGCATAGCCATAGAAAATAATCCTCTGTTAAAACTAAGGTTTTTGAAACTCACTCTCTGGACAAGCCTTCACCTGGTATACTAGCTTACCAGCCAATTCTGTTCAAACTTGGGAACATATGGAAAATGTCTTTCATGACTACTATTTTAGGATTCAGCCAGAAGTTACCATCAGTGATCTTTGTCACACACAGTGAAGATGAGCCCGCCAAGACTTCATAACTAGGTTCAGAAAGCTCAAAATGAAATGCCGAATCCCTATGAAAGAAAGTCACTTCATTCAAATGGCTCAAACCGCCCTTAAAATCTCTCTCAGAAAAAGATTTTATGGGATGTTGTTTCAAGACCGCATAAAGCATCTAAATACGAGGAGCTGCTCAGGGAAGAACAACAGAAGAGGAACTCCTCTAAAGGCACATACTACAAAACCCCATCTTCTTTAGTACACCTGGTTGAAGTAGAGTCAAAAGAAGGCACATAATGCTCTGCAGAAAAGGAAGTTATAGTGGCAGAAATGGCAAATTAAAACATCCCATGAGTTGCAAAGCTCTGACAAAGCCACCAGAGGACCAGAAGCCACCACCATTTACAAGAGGGTTTGTTCCATGCAAACCCGCATAGAACAAAGTTTATTCCTTCGATTTAACCAAGGTTGATGCTCTGTTTGATGAGATGCTACTACATAAAGCAATAGAGACACTCCACAGGTTGCCCAAGCCTGAGGAACTCAAGGGCAGATAGTATTGCAGATGGCACAACTCTTGGAACCATTCCACCAATAGCTGTTGTTTTCAAGGACGTCATACAAGAAGGAATAACAACAGGAAGGTTAAAACTGGCTAAGAAACCTCCTCAATAACAATGCACTTTTCCCAACCTCAAGTCAACATGGTCAACCTAAATTAGCCAGGACAGAAGATAGGCAAGCTAACAGCAGATGTTGGCCCCAACATAGGTAGAAGAATCACAAGAGAGACTAATCAGAGACCAAAAGCAACCATTTTGGTTGAGGTAGTTCAGTGCAACAAGTGCAAATGTGAAAGTGAGTTACAGGTAACTCTGGATAGGCAAAGTCAGCCCACACCTGGTGTTTTTGACAGGATTAGAACATCATACCAACAGTGCCTAGTTTCGGCTCCACCTAGAGACAGAGCTAGATAGAAGGCCTATCTAAAGCATGCCTAACGCAATAGAAGAATAACAGAGCAGCCGAAGAAGGAGATACCAGTTAAGATGCCTGGAAATGATAAGCCCTAGGCTACTATCATAGAAGGCGATGGAATTGATGGAAAAAGCTGCACTCAATTTGGAACCGACTAGAACATGTATTTATGAGAGTTCAAAGACAATACTGCACCTTCCTAAAGAATAAGGATAACACAATACTGTGTACTTGCAGACCGCCTAATAAAAGGAAAAATGTAGAAGTAGATCCTCAAAGGTAATAGACAACATGTCAACCAAGAACTGACAAAGACAGAGTCTCCAAGCAAACTTTCCATCCATCCTGCCTCATCCTTGATCAACCAATTAGAACCTTCATACTCACAAGGTCAATCCGGACCCATTCCAGTGGAAGGACAAGAAGATTGGATTGAAGAATATGAAGAGGAGCAGCTGGATTATGAACCATCCGCAGACGACCAGACTGAATTCCTCGAAACAGGAGAGCAAGAAGACTGGACAGAAGAATATGGAGGAGAACATATGGAGTATGATAGAGAACTAGTTGAAGAAACTAAGGCTTTCAATGCAAAATTAGAAAGCTCACATGTGGCGATCTAGGCAAGAACATGGTGTTTATCATGCCAGAAAGTTTAGGGCAATGTATGACAGGGGAACACTTTGGAATGAGATGTGCTATCACAAGAGACTTTCGAGTGCATATTGGCAAAAGTAGAGGAGGCACCTGTAACAACAAATATCAGTTACAAAAACAAACAGAACTTCCATGAAATTAGCCGCAGAACAACTTTGTTTTTCCGAACCTACCAAAGAAATGCAAACCATCTCAGACCTTTGTTCATAATAGCAAACTTTGGGGTAGTTCATATTCCCAAAGTAATGGTAGGTGAAGGTGCAACCATTACTCTTTTACCTCACAGGTTACTAATCAAAATGGGCAGAACAGAGAAGGATCAAATTCCAATACGCTTAACGGTCACCAACTTCGCTGGAGGCATCACTAAGACTGATGGAATACTAGACGTGGATGTCATAGTGGGAACCAAGAAGCTAAAGATTGCCTTTTTTCTGGTAGACACCACTTCTACCACTTACAATGCATTGCTTGGCAAAGATTAGATCCACCAAAGTCTATGTGTTCCTTCCACTCTACACTAGCAATTGGCCCTTTGGCATGAAGAAGGTTTTATGGAAATTGTGGAGGCCGACCCACGGCCATTGCTGCCATCTGCATTATGTTTTGAAGCCAGGTATTATCATGATGACCTTGGTCCATTCAGTTTCTTTAGAGTTAACCAAAACGGTCGTCCCCATGGTGTCACGGCCCAGAAACTCATTGAAGAAGGTCTGGCTAGTTCTCTAGAGGACTGGAATAGACCCTGCATTCTCGACCTTCAGAGTGCTGATGTTTAGCTCAAACCAGTAAGAAAGAGATCGAGCTGCAACAATCTGATCCATTACAAATAGATTGTTGGTATGTTGGGAAGAAAAGAAGCTTTCTATGCATAGTCCAGCCATTAACATGGCAGAATTCATGCATGAGAGTAGAAGAACAGAAGGAAGTTCTGTAGTAGAGGAGGAATTGAATTTGCAGCAAAGAAAGATCGGATGATTCTCGCCAAGTAGAGGATCTCGCGTGACATTACTAGAAGAGCCAATAAAGAATGAAATCATTGCACTTCTGCATGATTTCAAAGACTGTTTCGCATGGCACTACCATGAAATGCCTGGACTAGATAGAGGATTAGTGAAGCACATGTTAGCTTGAGAAATATAGGAGCCACTTATCAAAGAGCAATGAATTCTGTTTTTCATGCATGATAGGTCATTCTCTAGAGGTTTATATAGATGATGTGGTGATTAAATCCCCAAAAAAGGAGATCATGTATCAAATCTTAAAAAGGCATTCCTAAGAATGAGACAAAACAAGTTGAAAATGATTCCCAAGAAATCGACAAGATCAAAGCAATTTCTTAGGTTTCTTGGTCCACCAAAGAGGAATAGAAATCGACAAGATCAAAGCAAAATCTATCATGGAAGCTTTGCCCCCTCAGAACAAGAAAGAGTTGCAGAGTCTCCTAGGGAAAATTAACTTTTTAAGAAGATTCATATCCAATTCTACAACAAAAATCCAGTCCTTTCTCCTCCTTGTTAAGATTGAAGTAGGAATAGACATTTAAGTGGGAAGAATAGCACCCGCAGTCTTTTGAGGAAATCAAACATTACCTCACAAATCCACCAATTCTGTCCCCACCAAAGAGAGGCAGACCACTCAAGTTATATGTTTCTGCATCAGAAGTATCCATTGGGAATCTTTTAGTCCAAGATAACAAAGAAGGGAAGGAACAGGTAGTCTACTAGCTAAGCTGAACTTTGATAGAAGTAGAAAGGAAATATACTGCAATTGAAAGGCTTTGTTTGGCTTTATACTTTACTGCTATAAAGCTCTGACATTACATGCTACCTTTCACCACTTACATCATTGCCAAGACAG
Organism: Prunus mume; assembly: GCF_029339155.1. NCBI lineage: Eukaryota > Viridiplantae > Streptophyta > Magnoliopsida > Rosales > Rosaceae > Prunus > Prunus mume. The sequence goes on from NC_142700.1 coordinate 23,493,514, forward strand.
ATCTAATCAAGTACATGCTAACAAGGCCAATGTTGAAAGGGAGAATTGGTAAATGGACTCTGGCCCTGTCAGAATTTTCCTTTAGACATGTTCCTCTGAAGTCCATCAAGGGACAAGCTATTGCAGACTTCTTGGCTGATCATCCAGAGGAAGAAATTGAGAATATGGATTCCATGGATATAGCCAATGCAGACTTGCTAACCAGAGCTCACCCCTGCCTCAATAATCCTATTTACTCACCCATCTCACCCCCGAAGCTATACTGATGGATCTAAAATGTATCACCGGAGCAGGATTGTTTTGGAAGATCCACTAGGAATCAAACATTGTTAATCATTCCAGCAAGATTTCCAATGCACCAATAACAAGGCAGAATACGAGGCTTTAATCATAAGACTAGATAATCTAGTGGAACTAGGAATCCAATCTGTCGAAATTCTGGGAGATTCCATGCTTGTACTAAAACAGATTGTTGGAGAATACAAATGTTCGTTTTCTCAGTCAGCCTATCTAGTAGCAGCTAGAAATCTCTTGGCAGAATTCAGGGAGGTCACTTGGGAACATATCCCAAGAGAAGAAAACTTTGCAGCTAATAAGATGACCTAGATAGCAATAGGAGTACAAATGCCTTGCGTACAAAGAATCATCAAGTTAGGAAAGAAAAGCCTACCATCTGTCCTTACCAAAAGAATGGAAATAGATGTCAATACTGCAATAATGACTGAAGAAGATTGGAGATTGCCCATAATCAATTATCTGCAGTATCCAACCCTTCTCTCTGAAAAAAGGATTAGAATCATAGCCTTAAACTACCTCATGTGGAATGGAGATTTGGTCCGAAAAAGAAAGACGTGCTCCTTTGAGGTGCTTAGGGAAAAAAGAGTGCATGAAGGTCATGGGAGAAGTCCATGAAGGAATCTGTGGAGCTCGTCAAGGTGGAATGAAGATGTGCTGGTTAGTTAGAAGATATGGCCACTCCTGGCCAACTATGATGAAAGATTGCATTGAATATTCCAAAGGATGTGAGCCTTGCCAAAGACATGGACCAATCCAGCAAGCTCCTTCACTTCCATGAATCTAGTGGTTAAGCCATGGTCATTCAAAGGATGGGCAATGGATCTCATTGGAAAAATCTATCCAGCCAGTAGCAAACAACACTGTTTCATCATTGTAGCTACAGACTATTTCACCAAATAGGTAGAAGCCAAACCTGTTAAATCCACCACATCTCAAGAGATCATCACCTTCATAGAAGAACAGATCATACAAAGATTTGGTATTCCAGAGTCAATCACAACTAACAAGGGATCTTCTTTCATATCTAGAGAAATGCTAGATATGGCAGAAGCATTCAAATTCAAACTACTTCAATCCACTCCTTATTATGCTAAGGCTAATGGGTAGGCAGAATCAAGTAACAAGATGATCATCAACATTATCAGGAAAATACTTGAGAAAAATCCAAAGCAATAACATGAGAAATTATCAGAAACTCTCTGAGCATATGGAACTTCAAAGAGAGATGCAACTGGCATGACCCCATATGTTCTAACCTATGGTCACGATGCAATCCGCTTATGGAGATAGCAGTCCAATCTCTCATAATTGCTCAAATGACACAATCTGTTGAGAAGACTACTCTCAAGCAATGCTGCTAGAACTAGAAGGTTTGGATACCAGCAGAATGAGGTGATACCCTCAACAAACTCTTAGCAGGAAAGCAGGCTATACAAGGGCCTATAACAAAAGAGTTAAAAACAAGAGTTTTGAAGAGTGAGAAATACTGAAGGCACAGTTCGCCCTTTGGAACACACTTATGAAAAATGGTCACCACATAGGAAGGTACTTTCATAATTAAGCAAGTCCTTGACCGGGGCATATGAGAGGATCGAGAGGGAGACATCCATGCTGCGCTAATCAATGGCAAATGGTTAAAGAAGTTCTATCCAACTATGTGGGATTCACAAGCAGTACAAACAGATCCTGTGATTGAAGAAGAAAAAGATAGAACTGTTATTTGAATTTTGTTAAGAGTAGTGCTTTTAGTATTATTTTTAAGTGTGTTTTATTTTCTGCTTTCTTTTTATGTCACTTAAAATACAAGAAATTGAAAATGCGAAGTTTCACCAAATTTTTTTATATTAAATATAGTCATTTTTCATGACTAAGTTTTATTACATTCAAGTTTTTGAAATTCAAAGTCCTAGTTTCCTAAGAGTTTCTTGCAAGTTGGTCTTTTTGGTGGAAAGTTCTTTCTAGCAAAGACTTCTGTAGATTGAAGCCTTTGCAATTTTGCCACGGCCTCGAAGTCAAACCATGCCTGCACAAGAAAAGTGGCCTTAGTCTTAGAACCCAGTCCAGCCCAAGCTTGTTCTGACCGCCTCCAATCTGCCAGCTGTTTTTGAAGTTCTTCAATTTGTTTCTCCAATTTGTCAACAATGTTCTTGGCTTCTTTGTAGCTTGCAACCATTGTGTCCAGTTATGCCTTCTCTTTTTCATAATCAGCCAAATTGGCTTCATGAGTAGTCTTGGAGAACTCGAAGGCTTTGAAGGTTGGCTTGAGATCCTCATAGCGGTCATGAAGGTTGAGCACATCTCTTGACAAGTCCAGGCTAATCTCAAGAATGGGCTTGGGAGCCATGCTCTGTCTATGCAGCAAGTCCAGATCCCTCATCAATTGATCAACAGCTTCTCTGTTTTCATCCAGTCCGGCTCGATCACTGCCAGATTTTTACCCTTTCCACTGCCTCATCCACAACCTTGGATTTAACCTTGCTAGGAGTAGAGCTAAGCTTCTCAAGTTTCTCCAGTTGAGCATCTAAATCCATAGCTTCAAACTTTGCCAATTCTAGATCAGCAAAGGAGGCCGATAGATGAACCTGAAAGAGAATGGATAGGCATCTGCAAAGGAAGAATACAAGTCAGTTTCAGGCAGAATCAAAATAAAAGAAAAGGCTAAGGCACAGAAACACTTACGGCTACAATAGGAGGCTTGAGAGGACTAGTCATCACAGCCATAGTCCCAGCAGTTCTGATCTCTTCTACCTAAAAACAGAAATATCAATTAGGCGAAGATAGGCGTGAGCTGCTGAGACCAGATAAAGTTGAAAACAGAGCAAGAAATTACCTCAAGACCGGGAACATTAAAATGACACAAGCAAGTTGTCCTGCACTGTTCCTCGGGATCTTCAAATGCTGCAGAATGTTACGCACTGCTCCGCCCGAGCTCTGGAACAGCAGTGGAGTGCTCTGCCTCCAAGTCATCAAATAAGGCTAGTTCAGAACTCGTTAGCTCGCCTTCGAGTCTCCCTGTTGTTTCTTTGCTAAGGAAATGCTCTGTGCAATCACCTCAGTAGGGATCTCCTCCTACAGATAAGAAAAAATTTAGAACAGAAGAACAAAACCAAGACAGAGCTGTTTAAAATAGTTAAAGAGAAGGACTCACCTCTTCGTCCACTTCTTTGGTTTTTTCTTGAGGTCCTTCCATGACCTCTTTCTTGTGCTCAACAGCTTCAAGGGCCTTTCTCAATTGTTCATCAATACCAGAGGTCATTGTAGGAGCTGTTCCAGGTTATGTGGCCACATACTCCACCACAGTCATCTTCCTAAGTCTTTTCGACCTAGTATGAGGAGGAGAAGGACATTCAACTGCTAAAAATAGAAGATCAATGGTTACAACATAAACTGAATTGGATAAAATCAGAATCAGGAAAGTTAAAATTCTCAAAATCTACCTAAAGTCTTAGGTTGGACAACACTGTCATGAGCTAGAGCAGTTTCTTTTCTCTTGTTCCCTCTGGCAGAAGGGGTTGCCTCAACACTTGTCTATTCTGCCAAAGTCTCATGTGCATCTCCTTAATCTCCAAAAGGGAGTTTCAAATCCCCAGCAGCAATGATAGAAGTAACTACACAGAGAAGAAAGGTTATAAGGCAATCTAGCAAGGAAAATATAAAATGACAAGATTCAGGGACTTACCAATCACTTTTCCGGCCTGGACAGCCTGGCCTCCAATATTCTTTGTCAAGGAATGATCATTACAGAAAGGCAGAATGAGATAACTACAGAAAGAATAAAGGAAAAGAAGCAGAATTGGGAATCTACCTTCAATGACTTGAGCATTAATGTCATTAATGGTATGCACCATGAATATGTCGGCTTCCCACCTCCAAAGGGCAAATCCCTAGGCAGAGTCACCCTCAAGAACTTTTTCACGAAATCTGTCATGGTAGCTTCTTCTTGGTTCCTTCTCAAAGCCCTTGTATCCAGGTGGAGCAGAAGGGTAAGTCCTCCTAATCACCACCTACCGCTGAGCGTGACCTCTATAATCGACCGCTTAGGCACTCATGCCGACATCAATGAATGAGCCAAGTAATGCTTACATAAGTGATGCTTATTATTTATAACAACTTCAGTTTTCCAAAATAACTGAAGTTAAAAGATTAAAACTACTAGCAGACATCTATGATCACTGATGCCCAAAATTAGAAGTAGCATCAACATTTATATAACAACTAGCTGTTTGGGCCTAAAAATTGTGCAGAGCCCAGCCCATTTTTCGAAACCCACAAAGACATAAGCACAACTTAGGCTAGATTTAAAGAAATTGGAGAGCTGCCCAAAATAGAGAAAAGCCTAGAATTTATCAAACCCATGATAAATAAATAGTCTCAAGCATTGGAAAATAGAAAGGACAGCCCAAACCAAGACATCAGAGGCCCACATCTTTTTGCAAATTGGCAGAGGTATAGAATTGCACAGAGAATAAACGAATCAGTGAAATTGCCAAAATTAAAATTAGTAAATTCATCACCAAGCATATCAAACCTCTAAAAGAAATTGGAATTAAAACTTAGCTTCTGAAAGATTTCACCGCTTGATCTCAAAAAGCAAATCAGCAGGTGTTCTTTTCCCTTTAAAAAATGTGTTTTTAAGGAAGAGCCCCACGTGACTACCTAGCTTTGAAAAAGTCAACAATTTCAACTATCACAAAGGAGTTGATGGGGAATTAATAAAAGAATGTTTTACAAGAAGACTTCTCCAGTCTTTACAGTCAAGGAAGAATATCAAAATCCCTTTCTATATACAAAGAAAAATCTGCTCCAGAGCAAGCATCATTTCCAAGGGATAAACACACTACAATTTCTAAAGAGATAAGTAGGGAGCAAGGAGTTGTTCATCTGGAAAATCAAAGTAACCATCACGGCAATGTTGGGTCCGTCGCAAATCTCGCGGCCTGGTGCTCCGGGCTGAGGGGATGCGCGTCAACACGTGACGTCCTTCTTTTGGAGATGATGATGAGGTTCGGGTAGATGGTTTAAATGTTGCGCTTGTTTCGCGTTCGACTCCTAATCAAACGATTGTGGTCGAGTGAGGAACGAATCTCGGCCGTCAGGTTCACAGCCTGAGCTACAAGGTCGTTTAGTGGTGGTGTTGGTGGCGGGTTTTAGGTGGTGCTCCGGACGCGTTTCTCAGAGAGCGACGGTCATATAATATATGGGGGGAGTGAGGTGATAACAGAGTGGTGCTTTGACGCCTTAAAAATCAAGGGTCGTATGATATATTGATGGATGGATTTTCCTTATAGTCTACCACTACTCCTAGGAAAGCAAATAAAGGTATTGAAAGTGCATTACAGGAAAATATAATTTGCTCCGTGGGAGGCTTTTGGTTTTGGTGTTTGAACCCCTTGAACGTAGTCCTGAGCTTAGTATTTATAGAAGTCCTGGAGGGACGTTCGAGGTGATAAGACCTGTGCGGTGGAGCCTGATCGGGGCAAGTGGGTAGTCAAATCGGCATTTGGGATCGTGAAGTATGGTGGTCTGGGGTTGAGGAGCATGGTGGTGTGACCCCCATAGATCTCGGCAAATCTCGCCATTGCCTTGATCGTGGGTTCGCCCCTTTTCCACATTTAATGCCTAGGCGGTGGTTGTGATCTGACCCTAAGTCGTAAGATTACTTGTGAGAATGTCTGCGCTAACCACCCGATTCCCATCACCAAATCCGACTTCACCACTCCTCGTGCATTGAATGCTTCTTGTGACTAGTGGGTTTTGCTGCGAAGTCAGAGGCATTACTTCATTAAATGGAGCGTGGGGCCCTAAGGCCACGTGGCGATTCAACACAGCTTTTTCATATCGTGTCTTTTGCGGCCTTCGGCCTCGGTCTTCAAAACTGCGGTCGCGAGGCCGAGAGGATTCTCCCTTTGCAGCTTTTCTTTTGCTCTTAGGAGGGCAAAATGCTTGACGAAATGCTAGGCGCCAGGGCCGAAGGGAAGTCCCTTCAATCAGTTCATGACCGTGTTTTATTAGGCACAAACACGCAAATTGAATTCTTACAAAAAGCAATTAAAAGTTGAAAAGAGATTAGGTTTTCTATCAAAAGAAAAATAATTGCGTAAGTGACCACCATAAGAACTGACTATTGATAGCCTTTTGACAGAATAGATAAAATTCCCCTTTTATATTCATTTAAAATCAAAGATCTTGCTGTTGTAAAATCTGCCGCCCATTATTAAAAAATTAGAAATCCCACTCTAGCACTTTCTATAAATATGAGGCGAGGTGAACAGATCAAGGGACAGCCAAAAAACCAATCAAAAATAAAAACTCAAAATAATCACTTGATCCCAAAAACCCTCGCAATACTGAAGCAACCAAAGCTCGTTGAGCCACAAGAAACAAGTCAGCTATAAATTCAGAATCTCTAACTTCAATTCAGTTAGGAGAAATTGTCATACAAAGCGGGATTTCTCTCGTTACAAATTTGGTTCAGCATAAGCCAAATCAAGCAGAGTCCGAGTTTTTACAAATATGAAAACCTCAGCAAATTTATGGAAAGCCCTAATCAAGTAGAATAGGTACTACAGTGCAGTTCCAGCTCAGTAATCATCAAATTCAGCCACTTCTGCCCCTTCTAGACTAAAGAGGTTCCAATTCTGCCCGTTCAAAAAGCCTTCCAGGGCTGGAAATAGATTAAAACTCCGCCAAACTCGAACGTTGGTATCGATTTACAGCTGAAACTTGACAGTTGAAAGTGTTGATGGTCCAAACCAACACAGACATGCCCAGTCCAGATCTGGATCGAAGCATCTATCCAGGCAGTGAAATCCAATGCTCTTTTTGGTCTTTTTAGAGTTGGTCTTTCCTTTTGAGTTTTGTAAAAGGGAGTTCTGCCTAAAAACAATTCACTTTCTAATCATTCATTCTGGCCAGAACTATCAGTCTTGTATCTGTGAAAAATTGTGAAGTCCTCACCATTCTGAGGCAAGAAAAGAACTTACTTGGGAGATATTACTCACCCAAATTCACAATCGCTTGTTTAAAAATCAGTAACTTGGGGCGCAAGTTATCCACTTTTTAAAGAAGTTTGCTAAGATGTTTATTGCTAGCAGTGGCACGCTCATACACAAAAGAAAGTTGACTTGTTGATCACAAATGATTTTCAAGACAATGAGGAACTTTACCCTACCATCACAGGAACAAATCTAAAATGGGTGAACACCAGCGCTACTTCGGGCTTTTCATGTCCGGAAAATAGAAAAAGCGATGACGTATAACATAATTCAGAACAACATTATTTGTTTCTGCGATGTTGTAATTGATAATACGCATTAGTATAGGAGATACCACTGATGCTATAATACCTATTTAGCCTCCTCCTTTTTGAGACCACTGATCTGTTTGAGTTTAGGCGTCAGAAGTCAACATTTTTTCGGCACATGGAAATCCTTCACTAATCGGAGTTTATTAAATATCCGATGTTGTAAGTATAAAAGGCCATGGATAATATCCGTTGCCTATTACACAATAATAGGAATAGGCAACATATTTTATCCGTTGCTAAAAAGGCTTTTCTAGCGTAGTGAGTGATGTTTTTTGAATGATTATCTAAAAAATATACGGTTTGAATTGGTGAAATACAATGCGAAGTGGACCCCTACATGAGTGTCCTTCAATGAAAACTCTCTCTCTATATATATATATATTAAAATTAAAATAAGCAAATCACATGACGGAGGTCTAACACTTAGTTTTTAGCCGTTGACATTACTAGGCCATATGGCCTTAATTCTATTTAATATTTTTATTAGGTCTTTAAATCTCCTTCAACAAACTTATCATGCCCCGGACCTGGGGGTCGATGGAAACCCCATGCCCAGTGTGTGAGAAAATAAAATGTAAAACAAATAAAAAGAAGATGAAACATGGGTTTAAAATAAACTTCTCTTATAAAAATAAATCCAAAATCTTACAACTTTACAACAAATAAAGCTCTATCACTCTCATCTAATTCAGCCTCAACTGGTTTATTCCTTTTCTTGCCCACTAATTCCTCTGAAAAATTAAACAGGGTAAGGGGTGAGCAACCACAGCTCAGTAGGGACATGAGACCTTACCACAGTAGATTGATATAACTAAATTAAGTGACATGCAATCACACAACCAAAATATCACGTTATTATTAATCATAATTCATGAATGAATGCTCTTCATCTATTCCCTTTAATTCATATAATTGGACAAGCAGACTTGCACGTCCCATACTATGCTTATATCACTTGGTCCCGAATGCCCATTTATATGAACTAACACCCATCTCAATCATCCTGTAATTCCCCTTTTATTAGTCATCTTGTCTAACTCTCTGTCGCCAGTCTCGAATCACCCAATAAAACCATGTGCACTTTGTGGGATCCCTGAGACCTGGTACCTACCAAGAGTTAGACTCAACTACACAAAAGACTACATCCATTACCCTCTTTTCCACCATTATTTTCTCAATCCAAGAACTCCAAATAATTTCCATGACATGATATGGATATAGTTCTTCTATTCACCTATCTCATAAAAACAATGTAATCATTTAAATATCACCAATGTACATATAATCATCATGCCAACATTAATTAAATAATTAATAACACGTAAACACCCAATATCAAGAACATCCATCAAATTATAATATCACACATAATATAGAGCTCACAAAATTTAATTAGATCAATCCCCGTAAAGGCCCCCAAGAAATCCCTACCTCGTTTCCAAAGCTAGCTCCAAGTTAAGAAAACACAAGCTTGGACCACTAACTCGTCCAAGAATATTATAACCACTATCTCTTTCTTTTTCTCTCCCTTCCTATGTGCAACCTCTAAGATTACACAAGGTTGTAATCTAGTGTTTTCAACAACAATAGAGGGGCCTATTTATACTTAGAGAATGTCGGTTTTCACTAGTGTTGAGAATTGGCAACAACTATGGATAAGTTTAAACAACTTGCCTACTTATTCTCCAAGGAAGAATTTCTAATCTATCTAATGTTTTAATACTTGCATGTGGATGCAGGTGTCAATAAAATGAAAACTAACTTGCCACCTTATGTTAAACTGATGCCAACTAGTAGTAAAAGGCTACTTCAACTTTACTTGCTACTTAATCTTAATTCAAATACAATATAACTTATATGTATAAAGGATAGGTTGGCTACCATTTGGTGGTTTATGTACCTTTTTACCCAAGTATATATATATATATAATACATATATATATATAAAATAGAATAGGATATATGTAATAGAATCAAATACATATTTATTACGTAATATATATATATATATATATATAACAATTATTTTTGTTTAATCATCATTTAAGAAAAACGGACTCTCACAAAACTCCTCTCACTCTTTCAAAAGCTTCAGCTGCCATGCCATTCTAATTCAGCCACAAAATTTGTGTAATTTTAGTACCCAAAAGATGGGTTGTGTCCCAACCACAACATATCAAAGGTGGCGTTCAACAATGGCTTCTTCTACCTCAACCTCAATCTTCACCTCTTTCTTTATTCCACTCTTATCTCTTTGTCATTTATTTATGCGTCATTTCTTGCAGAAGACCTCGATTCTTAACTAAAATGTAAAAATTCGAGAAGACCAAAGAACTTGGCTGCTTTTCTCCACAAGGTGGCTAGCGAGAAACCTACATCCCTTTGAATCCCTTGGCTGACCCCAAACCAAGTTTGTGGATTTTGTGATTCAATTTATTATTTAATTATTTATATGGCTTATTATCACAAAACGTCCTTAAGATTTACGAAAATATCAAATTGCATCCTTAATGTGTTTTTTTTGTCATTCGTGGTCTTCAAGGTTAGTATGTGTGATCACAAATGGTTCATGCCGTTAGGTTCCGTCAAAAACTCCGTTGGTTTGCTAACGTGGCATATATATATCACAAAACATCCTTGAGGTTCACCCACCTATTACAAATAGTCCTGTGAAATTTTTTAATTTTTAAAATTCATAAAATTTTGGTTTTCTTTTTAAATTTTATGAATTTTAAATTATTTAAAAATATATATTATATTTTAAATACATTTGACACTATATTATTGTAGATGTGGGCTCCATATATATGCCACATCAACAAACTAATGGAGTTTTTAAAAAATAATTTAGAATTCATAAAATTTAAAAATGAAAAAATTAAGGGTTTATGGTTAATAAATAGTCATCCTTCTATAAATGGTTTTTTCATTTATAAATAATTTTAAAAAGAAAACTAAAATTTTATGAATTTTAAATGAAAAAATGAAAAAAACTCTTATGGATCATTTGTGATAGGTGTGTGAACCTCAAGGATATTTTGGGATATATATATATACATGTCACGTCAGCAAACTAACGGAGTTTTTGACGGAACCTAACGGCAGGGACCATTTGTGATCGCACATACTAACCTTCAGAACCACGAATGACACAAAAAAACATTAAGCATGCAATCTGATAATTTCGTAAACCTTAAGGATGTTTTGTGATAATAAGCCTATTTATATTATAAATAACAATGTCTTTATTTGGCTAGGCTTCTTGAAGACTTGACTTGACTTGGGATTGTAGACCACGCCCAAACAACCTCATAAATTGTATGTTGTGTGATTGATTGTTTTGTTTGTTGTGTTCTCTTGCTTGTTTGTGCTACCTTTGTGCTACACGAATTCCAACAAACTTCACTTTCCTTGTCATGCGCAAGCAACAATTTTTTCTGGCAAGAGCAGTTTATCATACAATAATTCTCAAAGTTGAATTGCTTAGGCATATGACTACAGCATTACCCTTGGAGTATTCTCCTTGAAAAGGAAGAAACCTCCAAATTCCACATACTTTTATTTCACCATACCACAACTTTAAACTGCAGAATTTGCTAATTTTCAAGTCCAACACCGCAATAGGCCTTGATAGGAGACTTCGCTTTTTGGCCTCAGCCGATGTATAAAACCTTACAAACCCTCGACTATCAAATGGGTTATAGAGCAGTGGGTGGCTGTCATCCACTAGTTCTTGCGGTACTTGCAACACCCCATTGTTGAATGTAAACATCCCAAGTGAGTATCTTATCTTGTCACCACAATCCTTCACTCGATGGTGGCAAGCCTTTATTCTGTCATTACTCCATACCTAATTAAACCAAGTCCAAAAAGAAAATATTATACCGTGGTATGATGAGCAAAATTTTGTTTAAGGTTTAGAAAATTGCCCTTGTATATTTATCAACAAGCACGAATACATATATGTATGGGACCCACCTGCAATCCATCACCGGCCATGAACAAGAACTGTGAAGGTGCCGACTCAATGCTAATCCAATCACCTTCCTTTGTTTGGACCTCCAACCCACCAACATCATGCTGAACAACAATGGTGGCAAAGTTCTTGTCTGTATGGCTCGCAAACCTTAAGGTGGCATCAGTTTCCTTTCGTGTATTATATTTGAGGAACCTAAGAAGTTGACTGTTGTAGCTAGCAACAGACTCGTACTGCTTTGCTGCCTCAAAGCTTTCAAACAGCATTTGTTCCACTGTGTGCTCCAAGCCTGCTAATAACTCGGCAAATGAATCTATGATCTCACTGTCCAAAACAAATATAAATTAAGTACGTGTTATAAAAAATTTAAGGATTTTGATAAATGAGTAACGATATTTTGAGATTTAAGTTGTCAGACAAATGTATATGTTGGAGTGTAAATTTAAACCAATTTCGAGTAAGAATCCGGCACGGAAGGCTTAAATTGATCATATTTGATGAAAACCATAGGGTGTAAATTAAAGAAATTGAAAGCCGGGAGCCCATATTGAGAATGACCCCAAACATCAGGATGTGTTTTGTCGTTAGCCCTATAGAATATAAGTATGACAAGAGAATATTACCCTTTAACATTTAATAGTATAAAAAGGGGAATTACCAGAAGTTGTTCTTGCCATCGGGCCACATAAGCTGTCTGAATTTATGAGTTTCTTGGGGACGTGACATTGTCGATGGCCAAGCCTTCATAGAGAGGCATGAGAGGGTTTGGCCCAATATACCCACGATATGGTTCCTCACTTGTGTTCTTTATTTTGTTTTCAATTGGAACCTCAAACAGATCTTTGGTCTGGCCAAAGATTTTGTCTAGAAGTTCTGCAGAAACTTTATCATAAAACGCCACGAAACAGCCGTATTCTTCGAGTGCATACCGGACTTGTTTGGAGGTGGACAGCCAAGAACTTGAGCTAGGCTTCAAGTCTTCAATGGAAAAATTGATGGTAGGAAGCTTAGGAGGTGATTGGGAGCCCATTTCACTAAGACTGGGATTATGCGAAATTTTAATTTTACTATCACTTGCTTTGAGAGAAAACTGATGGCTTTGCAAAATGAAGCTTTTACATGCTACTATTTATAGTGGTTATAGGCACTTTCTCCTAAGAAATTTTTATTAAGATAATAAAAGGACACAAGAAATATGAACAGTAGCTTTAGGCTTAAGCTTTCTATAGTGATTTGTGGTTATATGCATTTTATCCTAAGGAAAAAAATGCGCACAAGAAATATGAACGGTAGCTTTAGCTTAAGGACGTGAATATTTCGGGGATAATAATTTTTATTTTTATTTTATAATATTTGTTGTTCACAGGTGTCGAAGTCTCAAGTCTTGGATGAAGAAATTAACTTGATAAATTCCATGGTTGGTCATTGAATAATTTTTTATTTTTTTATACAGTGTATTCTAAATTATTCTAATTTACGAAAGAATAGAATCAAACTCAAATGTAAAAGAACAAATGCACTGTATTATTATTCGACTGACCTAACTGGGCATGGAACAATCTCATTGGGAAGCTTCCTTTTGCAACATCATTTATGATTTTACTCAGTTCAACGCCATCAGCTTATTTAGTAGGTGGTCTAAATTTTCAGGCGCAGGCTTTCCTGAATCATAAAGCACATGCATCGTTTTTTTCTCGCTGGGACACATCAAACATATTGCGTCCTAACCTAATTGATTCTTGTCGGTTGGTGCTTGTGGAAATTCATATGCGCCACTTTCTAGAATCAAAGACTCTGTATTTGAAATTGATGTCTTTCCAAGTCTCGTGTTTGTCTGTGTAGCAGAAACACTTCTGCTTACAGGATCTATACAGGTATTAGTCAGCGTGCACGTTGCTAGAATTGTAAGATTGGAGATGCAAAAATATAAATATCAGTTTGAAAAATACATAAATATTCAAAACTTTTCTATTAAAGTTAAATACTTTTCAGTTTTTCATGTAATGACTTTTTGAAGGGGGCCCATATACTTAAATTAACAAGCTTCTTATTAGTGTATTTCTAAAAAGTAGTATATAGATAAAAAGTAATATATAGATAAAGATAGACGAATCAGCGACCCACTATTAACAACACAAATATTGTCCCTAACTTAACTACTTACAAAGTCTAATAATAAGTGTGGGGTTTTTTTTTTTTTTCACAAAAGGCTTTGGTATTATTAAGAGTACGCCACTTATTATATATTGTATTTATTTTAGTCAAGTTTCTAATGTATGACTTGTATTCTTCAACGAAGTTTAGAAAAGTGGGAGAGTGGCTCTTCCAGGTACTATACATACCAAAACTTGATTAACTCTTTGTACAAAATATGTCCATATATTTAAATTTATAAACAAAAATTTGTACTAAATTTAAGCAAGATTGGCTAAAATAGCCCCTTTGTAAAATACTTACTATCTGTTTGATTCACGGAATGAATTTGAGGGGAAATCATTTCCCATGTTATTTCCTACGGAATGGGAAATTGAAGATTTCTTTCCCACGTTTGGTAATGTTGGGAAAGTAATTGGGAGATATCAATTTATTTCATTTCCCATGTTTGCTTTGAGTAGGAATGGAAAATAAAGTTTGTATAATTTTATAATTATACCCATATTAAATCAAATTAAAAAATATATATTTAATGATATATTATAATTATACACGAATATGAGTGATTATGAAAGGCTTCTAGATTGACAGTTGATTTATGTGTATGATTCCATTTCCATAATTCGTAAATATTCTTATTTTCCATCTTCTATTTTTTTGTCTCTCTTATTGTACTTTCAATATTTATAAAAAATGTTTCTTATATTTATTCTTTTTTAATTATTTGCTGTTTACAGCACCATATATAAATCAGCCACATTAGGTTTAGAAACTAATGAAGAAACTGGCCATACACATATGGCTCAACCGACCCCATCCTCTCTAATGCATATTCTAGACAGCGGAATGCTAGTAACCTTCTCTTTAACCTTCTCCTCTGGACCTTCTCCCTTCTTTACTGAACATGTGTCATTCTCCTTACACTTAAAACAATGTCATTAATATATTATTCAAGTTAACTTTTATTTTCCAAGTTTACCCTTATTAAATGTATTCAATCTGTCCAAAAACATTTCACAACTTTCTTACCATCTTATTTAAAAAAAAATTTAAACGCCTAATTATTTTTTTAAAAGAACATATCTGCTTTTAAGAGAAAATGTCCCTTTAAAAAAAAAACACAAAGGGTTTAGATAGAAAAAATTAGAAAAAAGTCCTTTGTGTTAAAAACAGACATTTCCTCTTTTTTGAAAAAAGGATATGTTCTTTAAAAAATAATTGACATTAGAAAAAATTAAAAAGACGGTAAGAAAGTTGTGAAATGTTTTTGGATAAATTGAATACATTTAATAAGGGTAAACTTGGAAAACAAAAGTTAGCTTGTATAACATATTAATGACATTGTTTTAAGTGTAAAGAGAATGACACATCAAGCGTGAAGGAGAAAGTCCAAGAAGAAGGTTAGAGAGAAGGTTACTAGCATTTCTCTTCTAGACAAGGATGGTTTCCATGCCACCGGTTCCAAGGAATGACTAATGGTAGCTGCTGTGAGAGGACTTCTTGACGTGTTTGTTTTTGAGGTTTTTAGGTTTTAGACATAAAAAATTTTCACTTTGGAAAAAGCCAAAGTTTTCAAAAAGACAAAAAAATCACTCAACTTTCAAATCAAAGCATGCAAATGTATTGGATTCTTAGAAATCTAAAAATAAATAAGACAGTTTGTCATTTTGCTTCTTTTAAAATTTTTTTCTCTCCTTTTGCTTTTTCCAAAATGTCCCTTTGTTTTGTCCCTGAGACTACGTCTTCTTTAGTTGTCATCTTTCTAGTAGCAGTGTTGTTATGCTTTGTCGTACGTTTGCGCCCTCTTGTTTTGTGGGGTTTGTACTTCTCCTCGGCATGTTGCTTAGTTGTTTTGAAATTCCATCTTTCAGATAAATAAAAACTGGCCATACACGTTAAGCCCTTTTCTCGTAGTACTTGCACATCCATGTGGCCCGTTGCTGTTAGGACCATATACCATGACTATCCCATCCCACCTGCCCCTGCTGCGACTAGGACTGGACATAATTAAGTCTTTGGAATTGAAATTGATGTCTTCTCAAGTATCGTGTTTGCCCTATGCAGAGCAAGAACAGTCCTATAGCAATGGTTTACTCCTTTTAGTATTTTTATACATATTAAATTGTGATTAACTTTTTTAACCAAAATAATGTCCATGTATTTAACTATATACAATTAGCTTCGTTTTACTGAACTTATATAAATTTTGACTAAAAAAATAGGGAGCATAAATGAAAATGCTCTAAATACATATAATATAACATGCGATAAATTTTAAATGGAGTGATGATATAACTATTCTCCTCTCATGTTACCTAGCATCGTAAAATTCTTACATCTCTATATGAACATAAAATCCAATGGTGAATTTGGACACCAATTAGATTGTTTTTTGTCAACACGAGTGATTGAAGTAACAATCCAACATAATTTAAAACGTATGCTGACTAAAAGCCTTATACACGCCTAAAAGGCTTCTAGATTTGTAGAGAGTGATGTGTACGTATGATTTTTTTTGGTACATGTGGTGCATGAATGCATACCTGTTGAATTCAAAGATGCTATCTTTCTCTCTCTTAGTTCAGGCTTTTGTCTTCGCACTAAAGTTTCTTCTTTTTCATCTTTTTATTTTTATTTTGCTAAATAATATGGACCACGCAGTTGTGAGTTAGATAAGTTGATACCTATTGTAGACAAAAAAATTTTGATGCAATAAATTTCATTGGATAAGAAAATAATTAGGGTTCGGTGGATTGAATTGTGGACCCCATAATTCGCCCATGTGGCGTATAACTCACCAAAATCGGATTAGCTGTCAAAAGTGACACGTGTCGACATCCGACGGAGTGCATCAAACGGTTCAAAGTGAAGACAAAATTAAAGGAAAGAATCTTCTGTAATTGACTTTGATTTAAATCAAATATTAATCAAGTTAATCAATCAAAGATAATTTGGTTAAATCGCCAGATTTTTTGGGAATTGATTTTAAATCAAATCAGAATTCCACAAAGTAAGGTTTTAAAGAGGGAAAGTTATTTAGGTCAAGCATCCTGTAGGAGCCTATAAATAGGAGGCCTCAAGGGAAAAAGGGAGCTTAGACAGACCAAGCATTCAGAAGAAACACAAAACTCTCTGCATTCTTCACCTCACTTTGGAAGAGCCACCAAGCATAACAAAAACGTGCTGGTTCCTCCACCCTAGAAAAATCCAAACACCAAACAAGCCCTGTGCTACCCGTTTGATCAAGATCAAGTCTCTACGACCCTTGTATCAAACACAAATTTTCTTTATACACTTTGGAGATCAAATCAGAGGATTCAATACAGAGATTGTAACCCTAAATTTCATAAATACAAATATTATTTTATACACGTGTTCTTGTCTCATTTGTCGCAGGAAATTCGTGTTTACAAATTTGGCACGCCCAGTGGGACTATCTCTGCCTCTCATCTCTTTTTCCAGTTCCAAAATCAACCAATAGGCCAAAAACGATGGCCTCTAAGAAGATTCAAACCATTCTTGCAGTGAAAGGGAAAAGCATGAGTGCCTCCTTCTCAAGCGGAGATTCTGCTGGGGTCGTCACCCGGAACAAGGCCAAGGCGATATCCGCAACTCCACATGTCACTTCCATACTCACTCAAGCCAAGGCAAAAGATATGAACTGAAGGCGTGAACCAGTTATCAATCTGGCCTCCTTAGGGGCAAAGAAGAATACCTCCCGAGCAGATGAGAAAAACTCTCGGAACGAAGAAATGAGTTTTTCGCTCGAAGAATTCAAGAAAACGTTCACTCTCACCTGTTTGACGCGACATGAGCACAGGCTCATATCATGGATCCCCACCTGACGACCAACAGAAGAAGATAGCCTCGGCGTCCATAGGTGAGTCTTATTCTATGGCCATGCAGGTCATGGTGATGAGAGCAATGTCTATTGAAGAACAGTTGGCCCATATGAGTGAAGCGGTCACAAAATTGACGAAGATGGTCGAAGAGAAGGACTCACAGATCGCTTCTCTCATCAACAAGTGGGAATCGCATCAGGACATCAACAAGGCCATACCAAGAAAAGATGAGTAGTCAAATTGCTTTTCCGCTGAAGAGAATGGCAATAACAAGTCAAAAAGCACTGCCTTTGGACAAATGGGATCACCACCAATAGATTCACAGAAGGTATCTATTCATGTTCTTCGTTATGTCTCGTCATCCTAGAGGAAGGAGGACAATCCCCATTTGGAGAAGAAGTGAAACCAAGGAAGTTAGGGGAAAGTGACATGAAGTTCTTGAAGGAGTCTACAACCATGCCTTTACCCAAGTTGAGCAATTCAGATGTGTCGAAATCTTTAGTGAATATCTTCCTGTCAAAAGAACTAAAGAAGGTTTTGACCCTAATGCTTATAAGCTCATGTCAAAGGCAAGTTAAGACTTTGGCTTATCTTTTTTGTTGGGAGAGCTTCATCCAAATGTCACGGGAGAAAGGACGCATGGCCTCAGCGAAACCCAAAAGAAGTTGAAGGAGCAAGGTTACACAATTGACTTAGCTAGAGCAGGCCTAGGTTTTACTCATGTCGCACCACTTTGTCAAGATCTCTGCTAAAAGAAAAGAAAAGAAGGCAGAAGTTCAACACATTAGTGTCGAAGCGGTTGAGAAGGAAGAAGAACCAAAGGCTGTTAAGAGCCCTTCAATGTTCGAACGTTTAGCCAAGCCTACCCAGCGAATCTCGATTTTAAGCCGTATCAAAGAATCGACATCACGACCTTCTGTGTTCAAAAGGATATCTAGACATAAGACTCAAAGGAGAATCCAACCAGCTCCACACAGATCGGCGCTAGAAAGACTCAGAGCCCTAAGCAAGTCTGTCGAAGAGAAAAGCCAGCGAGAGTTGGAAAGTGGAGTTCGTATTGATTCAACGGAAGATAATGAAATTCGGAGCCTAATCCCGTCATGTATGAAATGTCACTCAACATTAGACGTAATTTCAGGTGACCAACTCAAAGTGAAATGACGAACAATCATACAAACTCGGAAAACTTTGAGATTCTAGCTGTTCATACAACTCAAAGTGACGATGAAGAAGCAGAGATTCTAGATGTTCATCACGTTACGATTAAAGAGCTCGATGAAGAGGAACCTTTTGAGGATGAGGTTCATAATGCTCCTGCTGCATTAGAAGATGGGGGCCAAGCGACTGTTGATGAATTAAAAAAGCCCAACTTGGGCACAAATGAAGACCCAAGACCTATCTTCATTAGTGCACTTTTGAATCCTAGGGAAGAAGAATCATACCATCAGTTGTTACTTGAGTATAAAGATGTCTTTGCTTGGACGTATAAGGAGATGCCAGGCCTCGATCCAAACGTTACGGTCCATCACCTTGCAGTCAAACCTAGAATGCGTCCAATCAAACAAACTCAACATCGCTTCAGTCCGGAGCTCCGAAGTCAAATCAAAGCCGAAGTCGACAAGTTGATTGCCGCTAGATTTATTAGGGAGGTGAAATAACCGACATGGATTGCGAACATTGTTCCGGTGAAGAAGAAAATCACTGAACAAATTCGTATTTGTGTTGACTTCCGAGACTTAAACGAGGCTTGCTCGAAGGATGACTTTCCATTGCCCATAAATGAGCTCATGGTCGATGCAACCACAGATCATGAAGCCTTATCTTTCATGGATGGTTCATCTGGATACAATCAAATAAGAATGTTACCAGAGAACGAAGAACTCACAGCCTTCTGCACTCCAAAAGGAATTTACTGTTACAACGTGATGCCATTTGGCCTCAAGAATGCAGGTGCGACCTATCAACATGCAATGCAAAAGATCTTTGGTGACATGCTTCACAAGAATGTCGAGTGCTATGTTGATGACCTGGTGATCAAGTCAAAAAGAAGAGAAGATCACTTGAAAGACTTGAGAATGGTGTTTAACATATTGCGGAAGTACCAACTCAAGATGAACCCTTTGAAGTGTGCTTTCGGCGTCACGTCAGGTAAATTTCTTGGTTTCATCGTTAAACATCGAGGCATCGAAGTATACCAGACTAAGATTAAAGCCATCTGAGATATGATCGAGCCAAGAAATTTACGTGAGTTGAAAAGTTTACAAGGGCGTCTCGCGTTTATTCGGCGATTCATCTCAAACTTAGCAGGGAGGTGTCAGCCATTCAGTCGCCTTATGAAAAAAGATGTTCCATTTGTTTGGATAAACCTTGTCACAATGCATTTGAAAGCATAAAGAAGTACCTATCGAGTTCACCACTATTAGGAGCTCCTATTCCAGGCAAACGACTCATATTGTACATTGCGGCTCAAGAGAGACCAATTAGAGCCCTGTTAGCGCAAGAGAATGAGTCACATAAAGGGCAAGCACTCTATTATCTAAGCCGAACTCTTACTGGTCCCTAACTGAACTACATGCCCATAGAAAAGAGGTGTCTTGCACTTGTCTTTGCTATTCAAAAGTTAAGGCACTACATGCAAGCGTTCATGGTTGATGTAATTGCACGAGCTGACCCGGTGAGGTACTTTATGTCAAAATCAGTCTTGATAGGGTGTTTGGCTAAGTGGGCGTTTTTCTCAATCAATATGAAATCATCTACACTCCAGCAAAGGCGGTTAAAGGGCAAGCTGTTGCAGATTTCCTAGCCGATCATCCAATTCCAATGATGAAATTTCAAATGACTTACAGTGACGAATAAGTCTTCTTCGCTAACGCTTTCTCCTGCTCGGATGATGTTTTTTGACGTATCAGCTCGAAAAGATAGGGTGGGGGCTAGAATAGTCTTTGTATCACTCGAGAGACACGTATTGCCCTATTCATTCTCTTTAAGTGAACTTTTCTTGAACAACGTTGCAAAATACCAGGCTTTGATCATGGGCTTACAAATGGTCGTGGAAATGAAGATATCGAGCTTAGAAGTATATGGTGACTCCATGTTAGTGATCAACCAACTGTTGACCCACTACGAAGTTTGGAAGGATGATCTAATTCCATATCACCAAATGGCCACGCAATTATTAGAAATGTTTGACTTTGTGACGCTATAGCATGTGCCAAGAAAAGACAACCAAATGGCAGATGCCTTAGCCAACCTTACAGTACCGGTACGTTGGCGTTGACAAAAGATGAAGCGGTGAATCTTCCAGTTTGCCAACGTTGGGTCTTTCCATTAACACTTAGGGCATCGCAAGGAGTCAACGTTATCTCAGTATTGTCCATTGACATTGACAACTGGAGGCAACCTTTAATTGATTATCTTAAGCATGGGAAACTGCCGGATGATTCGAGACATCGATCAGAGGTAAGGCGTCGGGCACCTTAATTGATTTATTACAAAGAGATTCTATACCGTCATTCATTCGATGACGTGTTTCTAAGATGATTGGGCGAAGAAGATGCATCCAAAGCAATGGAGGAGGCTTACTCGGGTATTTGCGGAGCTCATCAATCAGGGCCAAAGCTACATTTCCAAATAAAGAGGATGGGCTACTATTGTCCGACTATGGTCAAGTATTGCATGGATTATGTGAAGAAATGCCAAGCATGTTAATTCCATGCCAACTTTATACATCAGCCGCTGGAGCCGCTACATCCTACAATTACTTCATGGCCATTTGATGAGTGGGGTCTTGATGTGGTGGGACCTATAGCACCCAAATCTTCTGATGGTTATTCTTACATCCTGGCAGCCACCGACTATTTTTCAAAATGGGTAGAGGCTGTACCCTAAAAAAAAGTAAAGAAAGAAAATGTAGTGAGCTTTATCGGTATGGTGTGTCGCGTTACATCATCACAGACAATGGAAAACCATTTTTGAACCGGTTAATGGATAAATTGTGTGAAGAATTCGGTTTCAAACAACGCAACTCTTCAATGTACAATGCCCCAGCAAACTGTCTTGTGGAAGCGTTCAACAAAACTCTTTGCAACCTGTTGAAGAAAGTTGTTGGAAGAACTAAGAAAGATTGGCATGAAAGGATAAATGAAGCATTGTAGGCTTATCGGACGATATACCGGACGCGTACTCAGGCTACACCATACTCACTCGTGTATGGCGTGGAAGCAATCATGCCTCTAGAAAGTCAAATTCCATCATTGAGGATGGCCGTACAAGAGGGATTGACTGATGAAGAGAATGCAAAGCTACGTCTCCAAGAGTTAGAAGCACTAGAAGAGAAGAGACTCGAAGCGCAACAATGCTTAGAGTGTTATCAAGCTCGGCATTCGAATGCTTTTAACAAGAAGGTTCGCCCCAGGTCTTTTCAAGAAGGAGATCTTGTCCTCGCATTACGTAGACCTATCATCACAACACACAAAATCGGAAGCAAGTTTACTTCGAAATGGGATGGGCCCTACGTAGTACAAGAAGTGTACACAAGTGGCGCTTACAAGATCGTAGCCGAGGACGGTTTAAGAGTTGGCCCTATCAATGGAAAGTTCTTGAAACAATACTACGCATGAAATGACACCAAGCTCCTGGCCTGCATGAGCCTAAAATGCGTACGGCACCAAAAAAAGAAAAAGGCTTGTTGGATTGAAAACCCGAAAGGGCGGTTCAAGCAAAAGTTAGGACCAAAAAAAAAATCCCTTGAACTACGTGATGACTTGATCCCTTTTCATCGAGGGTACGTAGGCAGCTTGGATAAATAATTCCAAGTTCAGTCACATCAAAATAACAAAAAAAGGGTTTCCCCTATCAATTCGAGCCATTCGAAAGAAATAATGAAATAAGAAAATGCTTTTATTTCATTATGAAAGTTAACTAACAAACGTCAACACTTTGACAAGTTCAAAGAGAAATATAAATAAAGCAAAGAAAGTTTACAACAACAGAATTTGCTATTCCCAAGACAAGTCCTTGAAGCCGTTACGCAGTCTCTTAGAAGAAACTCGTAATGTATCTAAAGTCTCGGCATCTGCAGCAGATAGTACATGAGCTCCGTCAACCGCAATCTTATCCTCTCTCAAGCAGGTAACCTCACGACGATGGTAAGAAAGTTGTACATCGCTCTTTGAAAGTGATTCGTTTAGTTGTTGCAGTCTCAACTCCAATTGTTCTTGTTCTCTTTTCAACTCCTCCATACGCATGTTGGCAGATTGAATAGACTCAAGTATAGAAAACTGATTAGTCTCTTCAGCTTGTTACAAAGTCAAGGCAATAGAAAGTGAAGAGTCAACTGTAGCTAAACGATCGCTCTGAGCCTCGGGAGATAGCTTTTGGGAGTAAGTAGAGTGCGCAAAATGATAGTCAACTGCGGTTACCATAAGTACATCGATCATAGCTTGTAAAGATGAGACGTCCGCCCCCACATTGTCAAGGGTAGTCAACAATTTGCCAAGCTCATCTTTGAATGAAGGAAGCCTTTCTAATGAAGCCTTCAAGATTATACTTTTATTTGGTTTCCTAAAATGGAGATTACTTTGCAAAGGGTTTTGTCCGCAACACCTAATTTGGGTTCCCCACATGACATTTCAGAAGTTGATGCATGATTAGCCGACTTTAATAAATGTGGTTGTGCAAACGAACCTACATTGGCCGACAAGTAATGGTTAAGCAAGTAGACTCAGATTTCTAAACACTAAGCATGATAAAGAGTGGAAGCATACCTCTTAGACTAGCACCTGAACCACTTATCGGGTGCAAAGTATCATTTTCTCCTTCGATAGGAAAATGGTTGAATGGCACGAGCTCGGACACAATAGGAACATGATGTACTACTTCTCCCTAAAATGTATATAATAAATTAGAATTGGTTGTTATAAAATAAAAATAAAAAAATAAAAAAATAAAAAAAAGCTCAAAGAGAAATAAAGTACATACCTCGTTCATTAGAACTGGTTGTGAAATAGTGGGTACATCACAAAAGAATATGTCATCAAGTGGGCATGCCGTGTCCAGATCACAATAAAGAGGTTCAACGCTTGTCTTCTTATGCCTAAAGTTGACTTCACTGTCTTCATTGCTTCTTATATGCCCTCGCTTCAAACGGCGAATTCGTCGACCAAGGGGAATGAAATCTTCCTGGGAATCTACTACACTTTCTGTTTCTCCTTTATCATTAGGGACTTGAGTTGAAGGAACATCAACCGGAGGTGGGTGTTGAACTTGAGGCACAGGAGTAGTAGAACTACCTTTAATTTCTGGATGAACTCAGGGCGCTCTACCACAGGTGAGTTTATCATGAACTAAAGTTTTGTTGCCTTGAGACTTAAAAGATTTTGGTTGAGAAAGCGACAACAACTTGCCTACAGTTGAGATTTTCTTTGATTTCATCGATTCAAAGCTATGCACCTTCGACCACCAAATAACATAATCGGATGTGACCTCAAACTCCGGGATATTGTCCTTAGTGGGTAAGGTTATTGTAGATGCACTGCCAATGTTCAAGCATGATTTCCAATGTGAGTACACTGGTAGCATAGTCCCATTTCGAACGTCATCTTTAAGTTCTCCTGGCACATGTTGTACATAACAAAATTATCTACTGAACCGGTGCGGGCTATAAGATTGGATGACTCAGTAGTTTTCCTGTCGTAGAGAAACGAATCCCAAACGAAGGCATATCAAATAATCAAAGTCTTGTTTAGAAATATGATCTTCATCAATTAGTTGTTTGCATTCTGAAGATACTCTTGCCAGACGACTCATTTTCACTTTACCACAAGTCCGGAACAAAGCTTGAGCTGTCGAATCTTCAAAAAAAATTGCGAAAAGTCTTCCTGAGAACCTTGCCATGATTGGAATGGACTTCTCAGAAGATGATCTAAAATGTGTGTCGAAGTATTCTCCCAACCACCCGCATACACATAATGGAAAGGTAGAACGATTACGCAATTTCTGGATCATCGCACTAGAAATATCATTCAGCCCCTTGTAAATGCTTGCCAATCTGGGCTGCTAGGCCAAATGATACACCATCCGCCATTCGACTGGCAACTTTGAAAACCATGCTCCGATCAAAGTTACGTCGTCTTTGGGAAATACAAATTTTCACAACCAGCAAGCAAGGAATGCAGCCAAGTAGGATTTTTCCATGTCTTCATCAGCTATACCAAATCTTCCAAAACCCTTCCTCTTCCTCAATGCGTTTTAGTGCCATCGGAATGATACTAGATGAATCAAAGTCCTCCTTTGGCTTTTGTGACTTGTTTCGTATGGTTTCCCTTGAAGGTTTTTTATACTTGAATAACCCTCGATACCAGTACTTTATCCAAGCAGTCATTCTCACTCTAGATTTTCCTTTAGAATCTCGTAAAATCTTGTGATACGCTAAGAATAAGTAGCGACAAATGTGTGGGATATAAGACACGCCTTTATGATCCTTCCTGTTGAGACTCTCAGTGGTTGGAATAACTTCGTCATAAAATTGACCTGTAATAGGGAGACCGCCAATTTTATGAAGGTCCCAAAGGGAAATAGACATCTCTCCTTATGACGTATGAAGAGTACTTGTTGCAGAACACCAGGCAAACACTGCATTATATAGATCGGTGCTCTTAAGAACTTGAGTATTTCTACTTAGCATATCTTCAAGCCACTCCTAGTAATACTCGATAAATGTAGATTCACCAACCGTCGGGAAAGCAAAACTCTAATTCACTGCTCCATTATGGATTCGATCGCTAAGAAGTTCGAATGCCTTTGATGAATCAGTATCTATATGATGCGAGGACTTTATCTTTAAAACAATGGAGTGAAGGTCCGTATTTGTAGACTTGGATTTTTTGAAGCTACTCAGTTGACAAAACACCTTTTGAGACCAAGACGGAATATGAAGAGAATTGTCTACCTCGGATACTTCCGAAGCTAGGAGAGGCGCACCTACAAGCAATGTGGTACCTTCATCCCGATTATCACTTTCATCCTCAACAATAGTGATGGTCCCTTTCTTGAAACACTTGAAGAAGGCCATCTTCAAAAGATGAACAACATGAAACAATAATCCGTATCAGGCTGGTGACTTCACTTGTCTTCCACCTACGTAAAGCCTAAGCGCTTGTGCGGGTTATCACCAATTCGGAGAGAAGGATCAAACCCAAGCAGTATAGGACGTCTACGTTCTTCACTCGTCCTCCACTTACGTAAAGCCTAAGCACTTGAGCGGGTTATCACCAAGTCGGAGAAATGGATTAAACCCAAGCGGTATAGGACGTCTACGTTCTTCACTTGTCATCCACTTACGTAAAGCCTAAGCACTTGAGCGGGTTATCACCAAGTCGGAGAGATGGATCAAACACAAGTGATATAGAACGTCTACGTTCTTCACTCGTCCTCTACTTACGTAAACCCTAAGCGCTTGAGCGGGTTATCACCAAGTTAGAGAGATGGATCAAACCCAAGTGGTATAGGACGTCTACGTTCTTCACTCGTCCTCCACTTACGTAAACCCTAAGCGCTTGAGCGGGTTATCACCAAGTTAGAGAGATGGATCAAACCCAAGCGGTATAGGACGTCTACGTTCTTCACTCGTCCTCCACTTACGTAAAGCCTAAGTGCTTGAGCGGGTTATCACCAAGTCGGAAAGATGGATCAAACCCAAGAGGTATAGGACGTCTACGTTCTTCACTCGTCCTCCACTTATATAAAGCCTAAGCGCTTGAGCAGGTTATCACCAAGTCGGAGAGATGGATCAAACCCAAGCGGTATAGGACGTTTGCATTCTTCACTCGTCCTCCACTTACGTAAAGCCTAAGCGCTTGAGCAGGTTATCACCAAGTGGGTGAGATGGATCAAAACCAAGCGATATAGGACGTCCACGTTCTTCACTTTCTTTCAAAGCACTTATTGTAATATATATATATATATCATCATAAATATATAAATTGATTGAAAGCGTGATAGATGTGTAGCACTAAAAAAAAGGAGGGTTATTTCAAGCTCTTTGGACCAGCCTAAGCTAAAGAGGGCAGCCCACTACACACTTCTCCAGCCTAGCCAAGCAGCCCAAGTATGCCCACTCCTCCGAGCCCAACCATGGCCCAAAGTCTAGCGCATGGGCGGTGAGCAAGCAAGCCTGCGAGCTCGGCCCGGCCCAAAGCACACATCCCACTCAGCGTTTCAACTGCTCCAAGCCCGGGCACGTGCCGAATCACTCGCATTCAACTCCAGCGCAAGCCCACATCTCGCCAAGGCCCGGCGTCGCCTCTCCTAGTGCGAGCCCACGCCGCACACCAAGGCCAAGCACCTCTAAGCTTCCACTCGAGCCCAGCCCTCCTTTCCTAATGCGAGCCCACGGCGCACCAGCCCAGCGTCTCCTCGCCTCGGCGCACACATGCTTGGATCGCCAACCCTTCCACCCTCCACTCTTGTTTCAAAAAATAAAAATAAAAAAATAAAAAAATAAAAAAATAAAAAAATAAAATAAAAAGTGTAAGAACATAACGAAAAAAAGAATGGGTTCAAGCTTACCAACAAGTCTCTTGATAGACCAACAGGTGGGTTCTTGCGGCTGTTGAGAATTCAGATGATGCAAACTTCAAAGTCGTAGACTTTCTTGCCAACAAGTGGAGTCTTTGCTGTTCTATTCGGTTAATCTCAATAACCATGAGAGTAGAGCAATTTAAAGAAGCCAAAGGCCATTAAAGCTCCTGGTGGTGCTAGGGTTTCTTATTCCTAGTTTAGGAAAATATTGGATTTTAATATCACCCAAAAAAAAACGTTGAAAGTAGAAAGCCAACATTGGAAATAGAGTGATCAATATGGAATGTTATTAAGCTTAATAATATTACTTCCAAAAAAAAAAAAAAAAAAAGGGTAACTTTCAATGCTCCACGTTGGAAGAAATCCAAATTATTGGAAAGAAATGAAGGAGTAACACTTCAAGTTGCACCTCCTACATGTGACAAGCACATATCTACAGTGCATCATGAAGTGGGGGCAATTTGTAGACAAAGAAATTTTGACGCAATAAATTCCATTGGATAATAAAATAATTAGGGTTCAGCGGATTGAATTGTGGGCCCTATAATTCGCCCATGTTGCGTATGACTCACCAAAATCGAATTAGCTGTCAAAAGTGACATGTGTGGACATCCGACGGAATGCATCAAACGGTTCAAAGTGAAGACAAAATTAAGGAAAAGAATCTTCTGTAATTGACTTTGGTTAAATTGCCAGATTTTTTTGGAATTGATTTTAAATCAAATCAGAATTCCACAAAGGAAGGTTTTAAAGGGGAAAAGTTATTTTACAAATTTATAAATAAACCCAATCCTAGACATGTATTTATAAAAAAACCCAAGTACTATTTAAACATAGAAACACACCCAAAATCAACCCCAAAGTCAACTGTTTGGGTGTGTTTATAAATGGGCTTTGAGTGTGTGTAATGATGGGTTTTGGGTGTGTTTATATGTTTAAATAGTGCTTGGGTTTTTTTATAATTTCAACCCCCATTTTGGGTGTTTTAGTGAAACTCCCAAGTTATTTAGGTCAAGCATCCTGCAAGAGCCTATAAATAGGAGGCCTCAAGGGACAAAGGGAGCTTAGAGATACCAAGGATTTAGAAGAAACAAGAAACTCTCTGCATTCTTCACCTCACTTTGGAAGAGCTACCAAGCACAACAAATACGTGCTGGTTCCTCCACCCTAGAAAAATCCAAACACCAAACAAGCCCTGTGCTACCCGTTTGATCAAGATCAAGTCTCTACGACCCTTGTATCAAACACAAATTTTCTTTATACACATTGGAGATTGAATCGGAGGATTCAATACAGAGATTGTAACCTTAAATTTCATAAATACAAATATTATTTTGTACACGTGTTTTTGTCTCATTTGTCGTAGGAAATTCGTGTTTACACCTATAAAAAATATTTCAATATTTTAAAGGGAGATTCACTATTATACATAACATAGGAGTCCAAATTATTAAAAAAAACCTATATGAAATGGATCTTAGAAACGCAAAGCCCATTTACAACATAACAAAAAGACTTTTAACTTTTTTTAAATTACAAAATTTCTTTTAATTTATTAAAACAAACTCAACCACAAAACCTCATAAAAAAAAGCCCAAAATACTCAAGAGGGCATCAAAGTAATTTAATAATCAAAATTAAACTCAATAGGGCCAGCTGTCATTTTTTGGGTTTTTTTTGGGTTTGTTTATAGAAATTAAATGGTGTAGGGTTTATCTATATTATTAGTGCTAAGAATGGGTATATGACTAAATATCTCTATTTTGAATTAGGCTTCTATATATGAGGTAGATGCAAAAGTGAAACCCAATATTAATAGAGTTATTTACATTAACACCCCTTCAAGTTTTAGGCTTCTATATATGAGGTAGATGAAAACTTGATGATTTCATCTTTAAAAGCATATGTAAATGACAAAATCAACCTCAATGAATGCATGAGCAATCTAATGTCAAAGGCTAACTTTGTCATTTGGAGAATTTTTTATACATATAAAATCATCAATTTTTGAATGAAAAATCAACGAAAATGAGTTTTGTGAAAACAATTTAAAACCTCAGGGGGTGCTCGTGTAATTTCCAAAACCTCAAGGGGGGTTTTGTAAAAAAGTTGAAAACCTGAGGAGGTGTTAGTGTAAATAACTCATATGAATATAACGAATTGGGCACCTTGTTGATGATTGCCTATCACAATTGTTGTTCGGTGCTATGTGACTGGACTTATTAAATTGTTGTTAATACCATATCATATAAGTATATTGTTAATATCATGTCATAGAAATACAGTGTTAATATTATTTCATACAAAAAACTCAACAACAAAAAAACCCAAAAAAGCCCAGCAAGACATTTAATATCTTTTGCAGAAACCACATCCAATTGTTCACAATTTCACCAAAAACAATCGCAAAGGCATAAGGAAATACCTGTACAAGAAAAAAAAATACATTATGTCATAGAACTATGTTCCTAGAAAAAATCACATTATGCATATCATAAACTTCAAGTGCACAACTATATATAGAGCAAAATATAGAACATGCTTTGTTACTGAAAATCAGTTAATACTATATAGAGCATGCTTTGTTACTGAAAATCTATTAATACAATATAGAGCATGCTTTGTTATTGTAAATCTGTTAATACTATTTAGAGCATGCTTTGTTACTGAAAATCTATTAATACTTTGTCATAGAAGTACACTATTAATACTATGTCATAAAAGTCAACTCAGTTGCAGGGTATGAACAATATAACAACTGTTCATACCACTTACTAGAAGTAAACAACTGTTCATATCACTTACTGGAAGTTAACAACTACATCATTTCATTTGCATAATAGATACGATAAAGAATCCAAATAGTACCAAACATCAAAACCAAGTCAACACTAAACATTGTTTTGTGCATAATGTAAATGATTACCTGGCATTCGTGTGTATCAGTCCCAATTGATCAATAATGAAAATGATTACTTGAGCATCAATGTGAAGGTCCACCTCATCAGCAGTAGCCTAGAAACCTGGATTATTTTGTGCAACAATATCTAATGCCTTGCTGAGATCATCAAGCGACAATATGGTAAGGGCTACCCCAAGTTCTCTTCTCTTCAATCGACATTTTTCTGAAACAATGTTCTCAAGATAAGATATGGTTGCTGGAGAAGCATTCATATGCAACTATGTTCATGCACAAAAATACACAGAGTTGCTCTTTCTGTCCACATGCACTCGCACATTGCCATAGCATGCAAACACACATCAATAATACAGATTTTACAAATAAATTTTTATTTCATTGCATCAATAGGTAGATGTAAAACATATTAAACTAAGATACAATGTTACTGAATAACCTGCACTTCTGAACAACCATTTCTTAGAGTTCTTCCAAATGCATATCAACCTCATAAAGCTGAAAACAAGAGATCATAATATAGTCCATTAAATGTTTAGTCGTTGAAATAAACTATATCTACAAAGGCTTCCATTCAATGTTAGTCATATGCATATAATAAGGTTTGAAGTCATAAATCAGCAAAAAAATAGTTAAACAAGAGCTTTAGTTTATCTCTATATACCAAACAAACAACATTACTGAACCCCAAATCATATTACACTATCTGTTCAAGAAAGAGCACACCATGTTGGGATATACCTCTTCAATAACTTTAGGAAGAAGCTAAGCCACTTCTCCACCAATAACCTAGATCACTGAGAATCTAAATCCAAGAACAGTAATAAGAGGAGTTCTTAGCTCCATCTCCGTCCGAGATTGACGAATGTTATCCAACGATCTCTGCCTTCTTTGCCGGGCTCATTCCGCCAGAGGAGTTTTTAGCTCCATCTCCGTCCGAGGTTGCTGTGGTTGACATCGCTTGAATTTGACGGTGCTAGAGAAGGAATTGGAGGTGTGTCGTCAGCCGACGGAGATTAAGACGGAGATGATAGCGATGGCGCCAGAGGTGAAGAAGGAGGTGGTTCGTTAACCTAGCCATTGTTGAAGAAGAAGAAAGTTTGAGATGCTCGTTGATGAAGATTGAGTTTATTAATAGACAATGAAAAAGGGCAAAACAGTAATCAAACAAGGTTTTGAATTTAAGAAATCAATACCGGTTAATTTTTGGGTTTATTTTGGGTTTGTTTGTATACATTGAATGGTACAGGGTTTCTTTATAGAACTATGTCTAGGAATGAGTATTTAACTAATTTTGTATATTTTTAAACCTAACCAATTTAAACCTTCTGTTAAGTTGACCGTGTGGTCAATCGTTAACTCGACGTGGCATTGTTGAACCCACCCATAAACCGACTTGCCAACTCCCTTTAATATTTTTTTAAAATCAATAATATTAATGTTTTTTAATCATTTTATATTATTGATTTAAAAAAAATTATATTAAATGGAGTTGGCCAGTCAATTCATGGGTGGGTCCTACAGTGGCCACGTTTGTGCAACCTTGGCATTCTACTTGGAGAACTCGATATCTTCCATGTCTTCATCAACTGTCATGATTCTCAATAAGTCCTTCATGAATTAATTTATTTTATTAGGGCTACGATGTAGCCTAGCTATGAATACTCAAATTCTTTGATATTGTTAATTTTATTTATCTATACATGTTGAGTGGGATTAGCTAGGTGAAATCGGTGCCCTAGTGCTTTATCATCTTTGTTTTCATCTTTTACATTGTTTACTTGATCTCAATTTACTTTACTTGCTTAATTAGATTTTAATCATCATAATTCTCTTTTCATTTAAATTCAAATATAATTAGAAATAAATCACGCTAATATTTAATAGATTACTTGATCCCTGTTGGAACTAATACTCTAGTTACTACTATATTAATTTGAGGGATATTGTCCACTTGGAATTAATCACATCAAATTTTGGCACCATTGCTGGGGATTGACTTACTCTGTTAATATTAGTGTGCTTTATTTTCTAGTTATACTTTGAATATTTAAATAGTTAATTTTTTTTTAAAATTTTATTTCAGGAACTTCTTTAGTGTGCTTACTACTATATTAACGTGAGAGATTCAGACCACAAACAAATCAAAAGGAAACAACAAAACGCCAGCCCACAAACATCCAGCTTGCAAGAAAGAGAAGAAAAAAAAAAAAAAAGGGAAACAAGGAGTTTTTTCACACAGCCATCAGGAATTCAATTCCCATTTCAATTCAACTTCCTTTTTCCTGTTAAAATTAAAACTTTCCAATTTCCTTTGGGTTTTACCATTAAAGTTTTTTTCCTTTTCCTAATTGTGTTTTGGTTTTGTTTCCTTTTTTAATTATGTTCTTCTCTCCTTATTTAAACAATCCTTTGTACTTGTTTGCGGGTACAACAACTTCGTTTCTAAGCATATGGTGAATGATTGGTACCCGCTCTTCTACTAGCCAACTAGTTGAATTAGAACCTGAGATTGAACAAAAGCTTCGAGCAATTCGTAAGAGTCAAAAACAAGACAGAGAGAAGAAGAATCAACAAGGAGAAGACGAGATGGCCCTTATACAGAATGAAACAATGGGAGACCTTGATATTCCAACAATTCCGACGTCACCTTCAAGCATCATTCTCCCTGCAGCTGCCAGGAATTATGAATTGAAAAATATCCATTTTAATATGATGCCTTCTTTTCATGGATTAAGTTATGAAGATCCTTTAGCTCATATTAGAGATATTTTTAACATGGTTTCTAGCATGGCTTTGACAGAGGGAGTCACCGAAGCACATCTCAGGACGAAAGTCTTTTCTTACACATTGAAAGATAAAGCAAAAATGTGGCTCAATTCCTTAAGACCTGGATTATTGACTAGCTGGACAGAGGTTCAAAACAAGTTCTTGGTGAAGTTCTTTTCGACTAAGAAAACTAATGCATTAAGGGATAAAACCATGCAATTCAGTCAACAGCCCGATGAGTCATTTTCAGAAGCTTGGGAACGGTTCAATAATTTTTTTAATACAGTGTCCTCACCATGGTTTGCCTACTCTAGTTCTCATGCATATTTTTTATAAGGCACTAACCGTTTTGAGTAAGGCTGCAGTGAACAACTATGCAGGTGGATCTATTAAGAACAAGACACCAACTGAATGTCAAACTTTGTTTGATACACTAGCAATTGAAACACAGCATTATAATACAAGAGGTAAGCGTGCTGGAATTTATGAAATTGGTAGTTCTAATGCTTTTGCTTCTAAAGAGCAGGTTGACGTCATAACCAGTAAATTGGATGCCGTGCTTGCCATGAATGGGAGAGCACCAACACAAGAGATTTGCTCCATTTGTGCTGTTCCTGGTCATGCCACTAGATCTTGTCCTCATGAAGTTGATTTTCCAGAATTTCTGCAAGAACAAGCCAATATGGTGAATACCTATAGACGTCCTGGCAATGATCCATTCTCTAACACACACAATCTGAGATGGGAAAGGCACCCTAATTTTTCATGGAGCAATACTCAGAACGTACAACAACCACCACTGGGGTTTCCACCTCAAGAGAAGAAAATAAATTTGGAAGATGCTCTTACTCAGTTAACTATGTCTACCACCCAATTTAAGACTGAAACCAAAACCCAACTTCAGAATCAGAGCGCTTCTATTTGGAACTTGGAGATGCAAGTAGGCCAACTAGCTACTATATAGAGTGAAAGAAGCCAAGGAGTATTGCCAAGCCAAACCGAGATCAATCCGAAAATTCAAGAACGTGTGAAGGCAATCACACTTCAAAATGGGAGACCCATCAAAACTGCTGTAAATTTGGACACAGAAAAGCACCACCAATAGTTGAAAGAAACGGAAAAAACTGAAGACAATAGCCTACATACCGTCATGAGCTCCACCGAAAATTCAACAAAAACTGAGCAGCCACCATCCCAAAATCTCACTTCAAAATCCTATGTTCCACCGATTTATTTTCCACAACGCTTGAAGAAAAATAAGAAGGATGCATAGTTCTCCAAATTTCTTGAAATTTTTAGGAAATTGCAAATTACCATTCCATTTAGTGAAGAATGGAGCAAATGCCAAACTATGGAAAGTTCATCAAGGACATCTTAAGCAAAAAGAGACATTTGGAAGATACAGAGATGGTGGAATTGAGGGAGGAGTGTAGCCCAGTAATACAAAGTCATCTACCACCTAAGCAAAATGATCCAAGGAGGTTTTCTATTCCTTGCACCATTGGCACTGTTTCTTTTCAAAGAGCATTGTGTGATCTAGGTTCTAGTATTAATTTAATGCCTTTGTCTGTACCTAAAAGAATTGGCTTGGGGGAAATTAAGAAATCTAATATTTCTTTGCAGATGGCTGATAGATCACTTACATATCCTGATGGCATTCTTGAAGATGTACTAGTGAAAGGTGGATAAATATATATTCCCAGCTGATTTCATAGTTTTGGATATGGAAGAAGATGTCGACATTCCAATTATTTTAGGCCTCCCATTTCTCATTACAGGAAGAATGATAATTGATGTAGAAAAAGGTTCTTTCATCCTACGAGATGCTGAGCAAGAGGTGGAATTCAAAGTTTTTTATGCAACCACGTGCCTCATTGATTCATAGTATTGTTTCCGTTTAGAAGCAGTACATCATGTTGTTCGACCACAATTCATAGCGGACTACCCAAAAGATCCACTAAAAGAAAGTTTGGTTCATGAGATAGAGGTAGGAGAGGGGCCACACGTGCTAAAAATGGTGAACTCATTGGAAACCAAGGCCATCCCAAGCACCATTGCTGCACCAACCCTCACTTTGGAAAGATACTTGGAAAAAATTTGTAATCAACAAAAGGAAACCTTCACTCTCCATGATCCTGGGTGATAATCATTCCAAAAGTCAGGCTGGAGACTATAAACCAAGCGCTTGTTGGGAGGCAACCCAACTAGGTGCCTTCGTTCCTTTTTTTTTTTTCTCTCTTTATTTTCCATCCTTCTTTGCCTTAACTAATTGCTACATGCATTTCCTTTAAACATTGAGGACAATGCTTAGTTCAGGTTTGGGGGTGTGGAGTTTTGTTGTTTTTGTTTGAGTTTTGAGTCATAAAGAAAAAAAAAACAGATTTCGTGTTCCAAAGAAAGGATTTTGTGTTTCAAAGAACATTTCCCGAATTTTTCTAACCCCATGATGATTGTAAACATGTTACAGATGTTGTTTTGGTCATTAGATGAGAAAATAGCAAAAGAGGTTATTATGTTCTTATTTTGGTCAAAATCAAAAATTTTGCCTATTTTCCTTTTTGATGTTTTTGAAGTAAATTTGAAGCCACCAACATGTTTAGAATGGTTATTTTGATGATTTGAAACAGGTTTGCGGGTCTCAAGTGGTTTAAATGACGTTTTAGGAAGATTTGAAGCTAAAAAGTGGCCTAAAACCCAAAAAAGGCTAGCTATGAAGGTCACAAAAGGGTTTTCAGCGGCGGTGTTCATCAGATTTTTCGTTGCTAAAGG
Organism: Prunus mume; assembly: GCF_029339155.1. Taxonomy (NCBI): domain Eukaryota; kingdom Viridiplantae; phylum Streptophyta; class Magnoliopsida; order Rosales; family Rosaceae; genus Prunus; species Prunus mume. The sequence goes on from NC_142700.1 coordinate 23,529,123, forward strand.
GTTTTCAGCGACGGTGTTCATCAGATTTTTCGTCACTAAAGGTCAATTTTCCAGAATTTTCTAATTTCATTCCAAATCAATTACGATGCATTCCATTCGCAATCAGAGGTTTCTAGGAGCTATTCTAGGTGTGTCCTCTTCCTTTTGATGAAATTTCGTTATTCCTAAGCAATTGGGGCTCATAAATTCACTCATATTTGTTTGCAAAATCACAAAATTCCTTTAACTTTTGAAAAAATAAAAATTTGTTAAAGCCTGTACTTTCTCTTACTAATAGTCATGTATACGTAATGTTTGATCATATTTCTTTAACTAAAGTGTTGCCATGAAAGTTTATGCATCATAATTATAGCACTTCACATAGTCATACTTCAAGTATATTTTGATGAACAAGGTAGCTATACTTGGATGATTGTGGAGAAATAGTGGAGACTACCATTGTGAGATACTTTAGCCAAATTTCCATTCATTGAGAGAGTATTTGGATTATTCTTATTCACTATTTTCTTTCTTTCATATTTAGACTAATCACAAGTAGGCTTTTGAATTGAATACTAAGAACTAATCTCTCTTTTGTAGGAATCATCTTATGCTTTCACTTTTGAGTTGAATGGACCTTGAGAGATGACGTTAGGCCATGCATGTTCTAACCACTAAATAAAGCCTCATGTCCTACCCATTGTGTGTGCCATCAACCCTTTGAAGCCAAACACTTAGCCTTTTATTTCATCACCCACAAAATTTCCTTACCCTTTTTACCATATTTTTAGCCATACCCTATAACTTGGGATGTGCCATGGCACATGAAGACAATGATGAAGACAATGATAACTTGGGATTTACTTTACTTGCTTAATTAGATTTTAATCGTCATAATTCTCTTTTCGTTTAAATTCAAATATAATTAGAAATAATTCACTATAATATTTAATAGATTACTTGATCCCTGTTGGAACGATACTCTACTTACTACTATATTAATTTGAGCGATATTGTCTACTTGCAATTAATCACATCACTTTACAATTGTTATTTTTTTCTATACAAAACAAAAAAACAAAAAACAAAATCAAAAACAAAACAAAACAAAAATTCATTCTTTTTGACCTTCTATATTATATTACTTGAACTTGATCCTAACCAACTGCTGAATATGAACAAGAGAAAAATAAGTTTAACTGGTGGGTGAAATTTGTGTTATGGCTATTGGTTAGGACTTAAGGACAAAGGTGGCGTTGTCTTGATTGTAATGTTGGATGTGGTTGTGACTAAAATTTTAAGGAAATTGAGTGTCAAACGGCCCATGCCACCGAACTTTTTAAAAATAAAAAAATTGGACTTTCATTCATAAGAAAATACCTAACAAGGCCCAAAACAAAATCAAACCCTAGCAAGTAAAGCAGGAAAATGCAAATACCACCATGACCATCTCTGCAATAGGAGAACCAACAGGTCGATGCAACTATAGCCAGGAGAGGGCCAAAACAACCTCCCAAACCAACGCCACAAAGAAAAGTCCCATATCAACTAGAACCGAACCCTAAAATTGCCAAAACAAAAACACTAGAAAACCCCCAAATAACTCACTCCACAACGACACACTTTGCACCAGTGGAACCCAAAATCTTACCAAGGGAACGACAAGACAACCACACATCAGACAAAACCAGCTGAACCAACAAGAACCAAATCATGGAAGGATGTGGTGCGAGCACCCAAGTCGAAACTCTATACATCTTTCGAGAGAGACGCGAACACGTGTGTTTAGGATGAATAGCTGCAAACTTGGATTGAGGTTGGAACGAGGGCGGAAGGAGAGGAGTAGAGAAAGGAATAATGTAGGAGGTGAGATGGGAGAGAAGGATGGGGATTGGAAGGATGAGAACCATAGGGCCGAAAGAGGAGGAAAAACCAATGTTACGGTTAGAGATTTCCATAAAACCCAGGGCTAGATGAAAGCAGAAGAAAGAAAGAACAAAAAGGAAAGGGCAGAAAGCCCTTGGAGTGAGACAGAGTTCAGGGAAACACATATTATGATGGTATTCAAATAAGGCTCCACCACCGGCTCACAGGATCTATATGTGCCTTAGTCAGTGTAGACGTTGCTAGAATTGAAAGATTGGAGATGCAAAAATATAAATATCAGTTTGAAAAATACATAAATATTCAAAACTTTTCTATTAAAGTTAAATACTTTTCAGTTTTACATGTAATGACCCCATCCTCTCTAATGCATATTCTAGACAAGGATGGTTTCCATGCCACCGGTTCCAAGGAATGACTAATGGTAGCTGCTGTGAGAGGACTTCTTGACGTGTTTGTTTTGTCTCTGAGACTACGTCTTCTTTAGTTGTCATCTTTCTAGTAGCAGTGTTGTTATGCTTTGTCGTACGTTTGCGCCCTCTTGTTTTGTGGGGTTTGTACTTCTCCTCGGCATGTTGCTTAGTTGTTTTGAAATTCCATCTTTCAGATAAATAAAAACTGGCCATACACGTTAAGCCCTTTTCTCGTAGTACTTGCACATCCATGTGGCCCGTTGCTGTTAGGACCATATACCATGACTATCCCATCCCACCTGCCCCTGCTGCGACTAGGACTGGACATAATTAAGTCTTTGGAATTGAAATTGATGTCTTCTCAAGTATCGTGTTTGTCCTATGCAGAGCAAGAACAGTCCTATGGCAATGGTTTACTCCTTTTAGTATTTTTATACATACTAAATTGTGATTAACTTTTTTAAGCAAAATAATGTCCATGTATTTAACTATATACAATTAGCTTCGTTTTACTGAACTTATATAAATTTTGACTAAAAAAATAGAGAGCATAAATGAAAATGCTCTAAATACATATAATATAACATGCGATAAATTTTAAATGGAGTGATGATATAACTGTTCTCCTCTCATATTACCTAGCACCGTAAAATTCTTACATCTCTATTTATTCTCTATATGAACATAAAATCCAATGGTGAATTTGGACACCAATTAGATTGTTTTTAGTCAACACGAGTGATTGAAGTAACAATCCAACATAATTTAAAAAGTATGCTGACTAAAAGCCTTATACACGCCTAAAAGGCTTCTAGATTTGTAGAGAGTGATGTGTACGTATGATTCTTTTTGGTACATGTGGTGCATGAATGCATACCTGTTGAATTGAAAGATGCTATCTTTCTCTCTCTTAGTTCATGCTTTTGTCTTCGCACTAAAGTTTCTTCTTTTTCATCTTTTTATTTTTATTTTGCTAAATAGTATGGACCACGCAGTTGTGAGTTAGATAAGTTGATACCTATTGTAGACAAAGAAATTTTGACGCAATAAATTTCATTGGATAAGAAAATACGGTGGATTGAATTGTGGACCCCATAATTCGCCCATGTGGCGTATGACTCACCAAAATTGGATTAGCTATCAAAAGTGACACGTGTCGACATTCGACGAAGTGCATCAAACAGTTCAAAGTGAAGACAAAATTACAGGAAAGAATCTTCTATAATTGACTTTGATTTAAATCAAATATTAATCAAGTTAATCAATCGAAGATAATTTGGTTAAATTGCCAGATTTTTTGGGAATTGATTTTAAATCAAATCAGAATTCCACAAAGGAAGGTTTTAAAGAGGGAAAGTTATTTAGGTCAAGCGTCCTGTAGGAGCCTATAAATAGGAGGCCTCAAGGGAAAAAGGGAGCTTAGACAGACCAAGCATTCAGAAGAAACAGAAAACTCTCTGCATTCTTCACCTTTCTTTGGAAGAGCCACCAACCATAACAAATACGTGCTGGTTCCTCCACCCTAGAAAAGTCCAAACACCAAACAAGCCCTGTGCTACCCGTTTGATCAAGATCAAGTTGCTACGACCCTTGTATCAAACACAAATTTTCTTTATACACTTTGGAGATCAAATCAGAGAATTCAATACAGAGATTGTAACCCTAAATTTCATAAATACAAATATTATTTTATACACATGTTCTTGTCTCATTTGTCGCAGGAAATTCATGTTTACAAATTTGGCACGCCCAGTGGGACTATCTCTGCCTCTCATCTCTTTTTCCAATTCCAAAATCAACCAATAACCCAAAAACGATGGCCTCTAAGAAGATTCAAACCGTTCTTGCGGCTAAAGGGAAAAGCATGAGTGCCTCCTTCTTAAGCGGAGATTCTGCTGGGGTCGTTACTCGGAGCAAGGCCAAGGCGATATCCGCAACTCCACATGTCACTTCCATACGACTCAAGGCAAGGCGTGAACTAGTTATCAATCTGCCTCCTTAGGGGCAAAGAAGAATACCACCCGAGCAGTTGAGAAAAATTCTCGGAACGAAGAAATGAGTTTTTCGGTCTCGAAGAATTCAAGAAAACGCTCACTCGCCGCCGGCTGAGCACGGCTCATATCATGGATCCCCACCGACGACCAACGAAGAAGATCGTCTCGGCGTCCATAGGTGAGTCCTATTCTATGGCCATGCAGGTCATGGTGATGGGAGCAATGTCTATTGAAGAACAGCTGGCCCATATGAGTGAAGCGGTCACAAAACTAACAAAGATGGTCGAAGAGAAGGACGCACAGATCGCTTCTCTCATCAACAAGTGGGAATCACATCAGGATAAGGAGCCTAGCCAAGACGCACACAAGAAAGGACCACATCATGAGGTTGAATCCAGTGAGAAAGGATTAGGTCATGAAATAGAGTCGGGTAAGAAGTCGCATGAAAAAATTGGTGCTGCCTCAGTGGGTTCTTTGTCGGTCCAACAACTTCAGGACATGATTGCGAACACCATCAGGGTTTAATATGGAGCACCTTCCGAAGACACGCTCATGTATTCTAAGCCATATACTAGGAGGATAGACAACTTGCGGATGCTGACAGGATATCAACATCCCAAATTCCAACAATTCGATGGAAAGGGCAACCCAAAATAGCATGTTGCACACTTCGTCGAAACATGAAACAATGCCGGGATAGAGGGTGACCACATGGTGAAACAATTTGTTCGTTCCTTGAATGAAAATGCATTTGATTGGTATACAGACTTGGAGTCCGAATCCCTTGACAGTTGGGATCAGATGGAGCAAGAATTCTTGAACAAATTCTATAGCACTTGTCGCACTGTGAGTATGATGGAACTCACAAATACCAAGTAATGGAAAGATGAACTTGTTGTCAATTACATCAAAGCCTGGACTGCAAGGATAGGCTTTTGGAGATATCGGCAGTCGAGATGTGCATTCAGGGCATGTATTGGGGGTTGCTCTACATCTTACAAGGAATTAAACCCCGCACGTTTGAGGAGCTAGCCACGTGTGCCCATGATATGGAGTTGAGTATAGCTAGTCACAGAGGAAAGCATTAAGCCGTCATGAAGCAATGAAAGGAGAAAGTCTTTGGACAAAAGACAGATAAGCCTGTCAAGGAGCCTACCAAGGAAGCAATGACAATAAACAATGTCCTTGTCAAAATCTCCACCCGAGATAAGAAGAAAAAAGTCAAAAGGGTGGAGCCATCCCGAGAGGTGGCTAGACGTTGAAGTACTTTGAAAGAGTTACAGGAAAAAACGTACCCCTTCCTTGACTCCGATGTCGCAGGTATGCTCGAGGACTTGCTTGAAAAAAATGTGATCGAATTGCCAGAATGTAAGTGGCCTAAGGAGATGAACCAAGTCAATGACCCTAAGTTCTGCAAAAACCACAAAATTGTTAGCCATTAGGTAGGGAAGTGCTTCGTGCTGAAGGAGCTAATTATGAACTTAGCCAGGCAAGGAAGGATTGAGTTAGATGTTGAAGAAATCGCAAATGCGAATGTCGCCACAATTGTGTTTGGATCCTTCGACCCAGTGCCATTGCCTGTATTGTTAAAAAGATCGAAATTTCAAGCAACAAGGCACCAACACTAGGTGACTAATCTGTGTACAAAGGAGGTGGCAAGCAAACCAAAAAATCGAGGAGCTGATGGCTTTGTTGGTGACTCATCTTTTGAAGTCTCATACAAAGCGCATTCCTCAAAGACAAAATACTCAATCAAAGAGGGAGCGGCGAAAAAGGAGTTCGCACAAACGCTTGTCATCTTATGCGTAAAGTTGACTTTACTGTCTTCATTGCTTCTTATATGCCCTCGCTTCAAACGGTGAATTCATCGACCAAGGGGAATGAAATCTTCCTGGGAATCTACTACACTTTCTGTTTCTCCTTTATCATTAGGGACTTGAGTTGAAGGAACATCAACCGGAGGTGGGTGTAGAACTTGAGGCATAGGAGTAGTAGAACTACCTTTAATTTCTGGATGAACTCGGGGCGCTCTACCATGGGTGAGTTTATCATGAACTAAAGTTTCGTTGCCTTGAAACTTAAAAGATTTTGGCTGAGAAAGCGACAACGACTTGCCTACAGTTGAGATTTTCTTTGATTTCATCGATTCAAAGCTATGCACCTTCGACCACCAAATAATATAATCAGATGTGACCTCAAACTTCGGGATATTGTCCTTAGTGGGTATGGTTATTGTAGATGCACTGCCAATGTTCAAGCATGATATCTAATGTGAGTACACTAGTAGCACAGTCCCATTCCGAACGTCATCTTTAAGTTCTCCTGGCACATATTGTACATAACAAAATTGTCTCTGAACCGGTGCGGGCTATAAGGTTGGATGACTCAGTAGTTTTCCTGTCGTAGAGAAACGAATCGCAAACGAAGGCATATCAAATAATCAAAGTCTTCTTTAGAAATATGATCTTCATCAATTAGTTGTTTGCATTCTGAAAATACTCTTGCCAGACGACTCATTTTCACTTTACCACAAGTCTGGAACAAAGCTCGAGCTGTCGAATCTTCAAAAAAATTTGCCAAAAGTCTTCCTGAGAACCTTGCCATGATTGGAATGGACTTCTCAGAAGATGATCTAAAATGTGTGTCGAAGTATTCTCCCAACCACCCGTACACATAATGGAAAGGTAGAACAGTTGTGCAATTTCCTGGATAATCTGCACTAGAAATATCGTTCAGCCCCGTGTAAATGCTGGCCAATACTAGAACTGCTAGGCCAAATGATACATCATGCGCCATTCGAGCAACTTTGAAAACCCCTGCTCTGATCAAAGTTACGTCGTCTTTGGGAAATACAAATTTTCACAACCAGAAAGCAAGGAATGCAGCCAAGTAGGATTTTTCCATGTCTTCATCAGCTATACCAAATCTTCCAAAACCCCTTCCTCTTCCTCAATGCGTTTTAGTGCCGTTGGAATGATACTAGATGAATCAGAGTCCTCCTTTGGATTTTGTGACTTGTTCCGTGTGGTTTCCCTTGAAGATTTTTTATACTTGAATGGCTCTCGATACTAGTACTTTATCCAAGCAGTCATTCTCACTCTAGATTTTCCTTTAAAATCTCGTAAAATCTTGTGATACGCTAAGAATAAGTAGCGACAAATGTGTGGGATATAAGACACGCCTTTATGATCCTTCCTGTTGAGACTCTCAGTGGTTGGAATAACTTCATCATAAAATCGACCTGTAATAGGGAGACCGCCAATTTTATGAAGGTCCCAAAGGGAAATAGACATCTCTCCTTGTGACGTATGAAGAGTATTTGTTGCAGAACATTATATAGACCGGTGCTCTTAAGAACCTAAGTATTTCTACTTAGCATATCTTCAAGTCACTCCCAGTAATACTTGGTAAATGTAGATTCACCAACCGTCGAGATAGCAGAACTCCAATTCACTGCTCCATTATGGATTCGATCGCTAAGAAGTTCGAATGCCTTTGATGAACCGGTATCTATATGATGCGAGGACTTTATCTGTAAAACAGTGGAGTGATGGTCTGTATTTGTAGACTTGGATTTTTTGAAGCTGCTCAGTTGACAAAACACCTCTTGAGACCAAGACGGAATATGAAGAGAATTGTCCACCTCGGATACTTCCGAAGCTAGGAGAGGCGCACCTACAAGCAATGTGATACCTTCGTCCCGATTATCACTTTCATCCTCAAGAATAGTGACGGTGTCTTTCTTGAAACACTTGAAGAAGGCCATCTTCATAAGAAGAACAACATGAAACAATATTCCGTATCAGGCTGGTGACTTCACTTGTCTTCCACCTACGTAAAGCCTAAGCGCTTGTGCGGGTTATCACCAATTCGGAGAGATGGATCAAACCCAAGCAGTATAGGACGTCTACGTTCTTCACTCGTCATCCACTTACGTAAAGCCTAAGCACTTGAGCGGGTTATCACCAAGTCGGTGAAATGGATTAAACCCAAGCGAGTATAGGACGTCTACGTTCTTCACTTGTCTTCCACTTACGTAAAGCCTAAGCACTTGAGTGGGTTATCACCAAGTCAGAGAGATGGATCAAACCCAAGTGGTATAGGACGTCTACGTTCTTCACTCGTCCTCCACTTACGTAAACCCTAAAGCGCTTGAGGGTTATCACCCGATTAGAGATGGATCAAACCCAGCGGTATAGGACGCCCACGTTCTTCACTCGTCCTCCACTTACGTAAAGCCTAAGCGCTTGAGCGGGTTATCACCAAGTCGGAAAGATGGATCAAACCCAAGTGGTATAGGACGTCTACGTTCTTCACTTCTCCTCCAATTATATAAAGCCTAAGCGCTTGAGCAGGTTATCACCAAGTCGGAGAGATAGATCTAACCCAAGCGGTATAGGACGTCTACATTCTTCACTCGTCCTCCACTTACGTAAAGCCTAAGCGCTTGAGCAGGTTATCACCAAGTGGGAGAGATGGATCAAAAGCAAGCGATATAGGACGTCCACGTTCTTCACTTTCTTTCAAAGCACCTATTTTAAAATATATATATATATATATGATCATAAATATATAAATTGATTGATAGATGTGCAGCACTATAAAAAAAAAAAGGAGGGTTATTTCAAGTTGTTTGGACCAGCCCAAGCTAAAGGGCAGCCCGATGCACACTTCTCCAGCCTAGCCAGATGCAGCCCAGTTTGCCCACTCCTCCAAGCCCAACCATGGCCCAAAGTCCAGCGCATGTCCCAGTGGAGCAAGCCCAAGCCTGCAGGCTCGCCCGAAGCGTCGGCCCAAAGACACATCCCGCTCGCGTTTCAACTCGCTCCAAGCCCAGCCCATGCCGCATCATACATTCAGCTCCAAGCAAGCCCACATCTCGCCAAGGCCCAGCGTCGCCTCTCCTAGTGCGAGCCCACATCACACCAAGGCCAGCACCTCCAAGCTTCTACTTTGAGCCCACCCTCCTTTCCTAGTATGAGCCCACGGCGCACGGGCCCGGCGTCTCCTGCGTCAGCACAAAAGCTTGAATCGCCAACCCTTCCACCCTCCACTCTTGTTTCAAAAAATAAAAATAAAATAATAAAATAAAAAATAAAAAAAAGAAGCTGACGCAAGAACATAATGAAACAAAGAATGGGTTCAAGCTTACCAACAAGTTTCTTGATAGACCAACAGGTGGGTTCTTGCGGCTGTTGAGAATTCAGATGATGCAAACTTCAAAGTCGTAGACTTTCTTGCCAACAAGTGGAGTCTTGGCTGTTCTATTCGGTTAAATATCCATGAGAGTAGAGCAATTTAAAGAAGCCAAAGGCCATTAAAGCTCCTGGTGGTGCTGGGTTTCTTATTCCTAGTTTAGGAAAATATTGGATTTTGTATCTTGCTTCCCAAGATCAATATTGGATATTATTAGGCTTAATAATATCACCCAAAAAAAAAAACGTTGATAGTAGAAAGCCAACGTTGGAAATAGAGTGATCAATATGGAATGTTATTAAGCTTAATAATATTACTTCCAAAAAAAAAAAAAAAAAAAGGGCAACTTTCAAAGCTCCACATTGGAAGAAATCCAAATTATTGGAAAGAATGAAGGAGTAACACTTCAAGCTGCACCTCCTACATGTGACAAGCACATATCTACAGTGCATCATGAAGTGGGGGCAATTTGTAGACAAAGAAATTTTGACGCAATAAATTCCATTGGATAATAAAATAATTAGGGTTCGGTGGATTGAATTGTGGGCCCTATAATTCGCCCATGTGACGTATGACTCACCAAAATTGAATTAGCTGTCAAAAGTGACATGTGTCGACATCCGACGGAATGCATCAAACGGTTCAAAGTGAAGACAAAATTAAGGAAAAGAATCTTCTATAATTGACTTTGATTTAAATCAAATATTAATCAAGTTAATCAATCGAAGATAATTTGGTTAAATTGCCAAATTTTTTTGGAATTGATTTTAAATCAAATCAGAATTCCACAAAGGAAGGTTTTAAAGAGGAAAAGTTATTTAGGTCAAGCATCCTGCAAGAGCCTATAAATAGGGGGCCTCAAGGGAAAAAGGGAGCTTAGAGATACCAAGGATTTAGAAGAAACAAGAAACTCTCTGCATTCTTCACCTCACTTTGGAAGAGCCACCAAGCACAACAAATACGTGCTGGTTCCTCCACCCTAGAAAAATCCAAACACCAAACAAGCCCTGTTATAAAAAAAAGCCCAAAACACTCAAGAGGGCATCAAAGTAATTTAATAATCAAAATTAAACTCAATAGGGTCAGCTGTCATTTTTTGGGTTTTTTTTGGGTTTGTTTATAGAAATTAAATGGTGTAGGGTTTATCTATATTATTAGTGCTAAGAATGGGTATATGACTAAATATCTCTATTTTAAATTAGGCTTCTATATGTGAGGTAGATGCAAAAGTGAAACCCAATATTAATAGAGTTATTTACATTAACACCCCTTCAAGTTTTCGGCTTTCAAAAACTCCTTAAGGTTTCGAAATTACGAACACGTCATGCAGTTTCAAATTGTTTTCAAAAATCCCTTTTTGTTGATTGTTCGTCGAAAACTTGACGATTTCATCTTTAAAAGCATATGTAAATGACAAAATCAACCTCAATGAATGCATGAGCAATCTAATGTCAAAGGCTAACTTTGTCATTTGGAGAATTTTTTATATATAAAATCATCAATTTTTGAATGAAAAATCAACCAAAATGAGTTTTGTAAAAACAATTTAAAACCTCAGGGGGTGCTCGTGTAATTTCCAAAACCTCAAGGGGGGTTTTGTGAAAAAGTTGAAAACCTGAGGAGGTGTTAGTGTAAATAACTCATATGAATATAACGAATTGGGCACCTTGTTGATGATTGCCTATCACAATTGTTGTTTGGTGCTATGTGATTGGACTTATTAAATTGGAGAACAGTCTCACCCTACCTAAAAGGATGGGACTCATAAGGACTCGATTGAACTCAACTCTAATTTAATTAGCCGGACCACCAAATAAGGCCTTAAGTTTTAAGGGATTAGATTTGAGAGGTCCAAATTCAAATCATATTGTTTGGGTCTATTCTTAGTAAACGGATCTAAATGTGGCTCAAATATTCCACTTCAAATTTGATACGTCGAATGTGAATGATTTCTAGAACTAGGAATTTGAGTGGATTTTACAAGTGGGATGCACCTCTCTCTCATCCTTTTCTCTCCCATCTTATTCCGAGCTAGTGTACCATTCAATATACTTTAGGATATGTGGTTTAGATCTCTCCAACTTACTACACTAGTTTTTTAAATAAAAATAAAATATTTCTATATGTCCTATACAAAAACTATTGGGCTAACGACAAAAGATCCCCTGAAGGTTTGGGGTCATTCTCAATATGGATCTCAGGGTTTCAATTTCATCAATTTACAACCCAATATTTTTAAGGGAGCTTCACTAATATAACCAAAATAGGAGCTGAAATTATAAATAATTTTTTTTTAAAAAAAAAATCCACATGAAATGCACTTTAGTAACACTCCCAAAATCCATTTACTACATAAAAAATGAGTGTTGAAGTTCTTATAAATTACATGACTGCCATTGAAAAACTTAAAATAAGCCCAATACAAAAAACTCAAAAAAAAACCCAAAATAAGCCCAGCAAGCACGAAGTACATTGTTAATATCATATCATAGAAGTACATTGTTAATACCATATCATAGAAGTATACTGTTAATATCATGTCATAGAAGTACAGTGTTAATATTATTTCATACAAAAAACTCAACAACAAAAAAACCCAAAAAAGCCCAGCAAGACATTTGATATCTTTTGCAGAAACCACATCCAATTGTTCACAATTTCACCAAAAACAATCGCAAAGGCATAAGGAAATACCTGTATAAGAAAAAAAAATACATTGTTAATACTATGTCATAGAACTATCTTCCTAGAAAAAATCACATTATGCATATCATAAACTTCAAGTGCACAACTATATATAGAGCAAAATATAGAGCATGCTTTGTTACTGAAAATCTGTTAATACTATATAGAGCATGCTTTGTTACTGAAAATCTATTAATACTATATAGAGCATGCTTTGTTACTGAAAATCTATTAATACTTTGTCATAGAAATACACTATTAATACTATGTCATAAAAGTCAACTCAGTTGCAGGGTATGAACAATATAACAACTGTTCATACCACTTACTAGAAGTTAACAACTGTTCATATCACTTATTGGAAGTTAACAACTACATCATTTCATTTGCATAATAGATACGATAAAAAATCCAAATAGTACCAAACATCAAAACCAAGTCAACACTAAACACTGTTTTGTGCATAATGTAAATGATTACCTGGCATTGGTGTGTATCAGTCCCAATTGATCAATAATGAAAATGATTACTTGAGCATCAATGTCAAGGTCCACCTCATCAGCAGTAGCTTGGAAACCTGGATTATTTTGTGCAACAATATCTAATGCCTTGCTGAGATCATCAGGCGACAATATGGTAAGGGCTACCCCAAGTTTTCTCTTCTCTTCAATCGACATTTTTCTGAAACAATGTTCTCAACATAAGATATGGTTGCTGGAGAAGCATTCATATGCAACTATGTTCATGCACAAAAACACACAGAGTTGCTCTTTCTGTCCACATGCATCAAATAAATTTTTATTTCATTGCATCAATAGGTAGATGTAAACCATATTAAACTAGGATACAATGTTACTAAACAACCTGCACTTCTGAACAACCATTTCTTAGAGTTCTTCCAAATCCATATCAACCTCATAAATCTGAAAACAAGAGATCATAACATAGTCCATTATAAGTTTAGTCGTTGAAATAAACTATATCTACAAAGGCTTCCATTCAATGTTAGTCATATGCATATAATAAGGTTTGAAGTCATAAATCAGCAAAAAAATAGTTAAACAAGATGCTTTAGTTTATCTCTATATACCAAACAAACAACATTACTGAACCCCAAATCATATTACACTATCTGTTCAAGAAAGAGCACATCATGTCGGGATATACCTCTTCAATAACTTTAGGAAGAAGCTACAGCCACTTCTCCACCAATAACCTAGATCACTGAGAATCTAAATTCAAGAACAGTAATAAGAGGAGTTCTTAGCTCCATCTCCGTCCGAGATTGACGAATGTTATCCAACGATCTCTGCCTTCTTTGCCGGGCTCATTCCGCCAGAGGAGTTTTTAGCTCCATCTCCGTCCGAGGTTGCTGTGGTTGACATCGCTTGAATTTGACGGTGCTAGAGAAGGAATTGGAGGCGTGTCGTCATCCGACGGAGATTAAGACGGAGATGATTGCGGTGGCGCCAGAGGTGAAGAAGGAGGTGGTTCGTTAACTGGAGCATCCGATGGAGATGGAGGAAGGGAAATCTGAGATGGAATTTTGGGCCAAGGTGAATTGGCAGCGGGTTGCGGGATGGAGCTGGCGAGGGCTATGGTGGAGATGACGAAGATACAATGGAGAATTGGAATAGGAGAAAAGCTAGAAGCAAAGCTCGATGAACCTAGCCATTGTTGAAGAAGAAGAAAGTTTGAGATGCTCGTTGATGAAGATTGAGTTTATTAATAGACAATGAAAAAGGGCAAAACAGTAATCAAATATGGTTTTGAATTTAAGAAATCAATACCGGTTAATTTTTAGGTTTATTTTGGGTGTGTTTATATACAATGAATGGTACAAGGTTTCTTTATAGAACTATGTCTAGGAATGGGTATTTAACTAATTTTGTATATTTTTAAACCTAACCAATTTAAACCTTCTGTTAAGTTGACCGTGTGGTCAACCGTTAACTATTGACGCGTTATCGTTGAACCACCCATGAACGACTTGCCAACTCCCCTTAATATTTTTTTAAAATCAATAATATTAATGCTTTTTAATCATTTTATATTATTGATTTAAAAAAATATATATTAAATGGAGTTGGCCAGCCAGTTCATGGGTGGGTCCTACGCCACGTTTGTGCAACCTTGGCATTCTACTTGGAGAATTCGGTGTCTTCCATGTCTTCATCAACTATCATGATTCTCAATAAGTCTTTCATGAATTAATTTATTTTACTAGGGCTACGATGTAGCCTAGCTATGAATACTCAAATTCTTTGATACTGTTAATTTTATTTATCTATACATGTTGAGTGCTTGTTACAGTTCTTAATGCTTTCAATTAATTGACCGCCAATTGCATGATTGGAAGAATTAGGTTGAGACCGAAAGGAGATTCCTAATAAAAAGCTTCTAGTAACAAGTACCATAAATTACATAGCCGACTCGGAAGACTAGGTTATGGTTTGTGTAATCTTTATTGTTTTCCACAAATTTGAATGAGTTCTTAGCTATCTAAATCCATAACTAGGAATAGAGTGGGTTTATGGTAAGGAATACAACTAATATAACTCAGAAGAGAGTATTGGTGAGGTAAGGGAAAATGATTATCAACATGTTAGGTAATTAGAATTAACAAGCTAGAAGGATTTGGGTGGGATTAGCTAGGTGAAATCGGTGCCCTAGTGCTTTATCATCTTTGTTTTCATCTTTTACATTATTTACTTGATCTCAATTTACTTTACTTGCTTAATTAGATTTTAATCGTCATAATTCTCTTTTCGTTTAAATTCAAATATAATTAGAAATAAATCACTCTAATATTTAATAGATTACTTGATCCCTGTTGGAACTAATACTCTACTTACTACTATATTAATTTGAGGGATATTGTCCACTTGGAATTAATCACATCAAATTTTGGCACCATTGCCGGGGATCGACTTACTCTGTTAATATTAGTGTGCTTTATTTTCTAGTTATACTTTGAATATTTAATTAGCTAATTTTTTTTTAAAATTTTATTTCAGGTACTTCTTTAGTTCCATTTGATTTCCAAACAAAAAAAAAAGGAAAAACAAAAGGAGAGAACGTGAGAGATTCATACCACAAACAAATCAAAAGGAAACAACAAAACGCCAGCCCACAAACATCCAGCTCGCAAGAAAGAGAAGAAAAAAAAAAGGTAAACAAGGAGTTTCTTCACGCAGCCATCGAGAATTCAATTCCCATTTCAATTCAACTTCCTTTTCCCTGTTAAAATTAAAACTTTCCAATTTCCTTTGGATTTTACAATTAAAGTTTTTTTTCTTTTCCTAGTTGTGTTTTGGTTTTGTTTCCTTTTTTAATTATATTATTCTCTCCTTATTTAAACAATCCTTTGTCCTTGTTTGCGGGTACAAAAACTTCGTTTCTGAGCATACGGTGAATGATTGGTACCCGCTCTTCTACTAGCCAACTAGTTGAATTAGAACCTGAGATTGAACAAAAGCTTCGAGCAATTCGTAAGAGTCAAAAACAAGACAGAGAGAAGAAGAATCAACAAGGAGAAGACGAGATGGCCCTTATACAGAATGAAACTATGGGAGACCTTGATATTCCAACAATTCCGACGTCACCTTCAAGCATCATTCTCCCTGCAGCTGCCAAGAATTATGAATTGAAAAATATCCATTTTAATATGATGCCTTCTTTTCATGGATTAAGTTCTGAAGATCCTTTAGCTCATATTAGAGATATTTTTGACATGGTTTCTAGCATGGCTTTGACAGAGGGAGTCACCGAAGCACATCTCAGGATGAAAGTCTTTTCTTACACATTGAAAGATAAAGCAAAAATGTGGCTCAATTCCTTAAGACCTGGATTATTGACTAGCTGGACAGAGGTTCAAAACAAGTTCTTGGTGAAGTTCTTTTCGACTCAGAAAACTAATGCATTAAGGGATAAAATCAAGCAATTCAGTCAACAGCCCGATGAGTCATTTTCAGAAGCTTGGGAACGGTTCAATAATTTTTTTAATACAGTGTCCTCACCATGGTTTGCCTACTCTAGTTCTCATGCATATTTTTTATAAGGCACTAACCGTTTTGAGTAAGGCTGCAGTGAACAACTATGCAGGTGGATCTATTAAGAACAAGACACCAACTGAATGTCAAACTTTGTTTGATACACTAGCAATTGAAACACAGCATTATAATACAAGAGGTAAGCGTGCTGGAATTTATGAAATTGGTAGTTCTAATGCTTTTGCTTCTATAGAGCAGGTTGGAGTCATAACCAGTAAATTGGATGTCTTGCTTGCCATGAATGGGAGAGCACTAACACAAGAGATTTGCTCCATTTGTGCTGTTCCTGGTCATGCCACTAGATCTTGTCCTCATGGGGTTGATTTTCCAGAATTTCTGCAAGAACAAGCCAATATGGTAAATACCTATAGATATCCTGGCAATGATCCATTCTCTAATACACAGAATCTGAGATGGCAAAGGCACCCTAATTTTTCATGGAGCAATACTGAGAACGTACAACAACCACCACTGGTTCCACCTCAAGAGAAGAAAATAAATTTGGAAGATGCTCTTACTCAGTTAACTATGTCTGCCACCCAATTTAAGACTGAAACCAAAACCCAACTTCAGAATCAGAGCGCTTCTATTTGGAACTTGGAGGTGCAAGTAGGCCAACTAGCTACTATATAGAGTGAAAGAAGCCAAGGAGTATTGCCAAGCCAAACCGAGATTAATCCGAAAATTCAAGAACATGTGAAGGCAATCACAATTCAAAATGGGAGACCCATCAAAACCGCTGTAGATTTGGACGCAGAAAAGCACCACCAACAGTTGAAAGAAACGGAAAAAACTGAAGACAATAGCCTACATACCATCATGAGCTCCACCAAAAATTCAGCAAAAACTGAGCAACCACCATCCAAAAATCTCACTTCAAAATCCTATGTTCCACCGATTCCTTTTCCACAATGCTTGAAGAAAAATAAGAAGGATGCATAGTTTTCCAAATTTCTTGAAATTTTTAGGAAATTGCAAATTACCATTCCATTTAGTGAAGAATAGAGCAAATGCCAAACTATGGAAAGTTCATCAAGGGCATCTTAACAAAAAAGAGACGTTTGGAAGATACAAAGATGGTGGAATTGATGGAGGAGTGTAGCGCAGTAATACAAAGTCATCTACCACCTAAGCAAAAGGATCCAGGGAGGTTTTCTATTCCTTGCACCATTGGCACTGTTTCTTTTCAAAGAGCATTGTGTGATCTAGGTTCTAGTATTCATTTAATGCCCTTGTCTGTACCTAAAAGAATTGGTTTGGGGGAAATTAAGAAATATATGGCTGATAGATCACTTACATATCCTGATGGCATTCTTGAAGATGTAGTAGTGAAGGTGGATAAATATATATTCCCAGCTGATTTCATAGTTTTGGATATGGAAGAAGATGTCGACATTCCAATTATTTTAGGCCTCCCATTTCTCATTACAGGAAGAATGATAATTGATGTAGAAAAAGGTTCTTTGATCCTACGAGATGCTGATCAAGAGGTGGAATTCAAAGTTTTTTATGCAACCAAGTGCCTCATTGATTCAGAGTATTGTTTCCTTTTAGAAGCAGTACATCATGTTGTTCGACCACAATTCATAGCGGACTACCCAAAAGATCCACTAAAAGAAAGTTTGGTTCATGAGATAGAGGTAGGAGAAGAGCCACACGTGCTAAAAATGGTGAACTCATTGGAAACCAAGGCCATCCCAAGCACCATTGCTGCACCAACCCTCACTTTGCAAAGATACTTGGAAAAAATTGCAATCAACAAAAGGAAACCTTCACTCTCCATGATCCTGGGTGATAATCATTCCAAAAGTCAGGCTTGAGACTATAAACCAAGCGCTTGTTGGGAGGTAACCCAACTAGGTACCTTCATTCCTTTTTTTTTTTTTTTCTCTCTTTATTTTCCATCCTTCTTTGCCTTAACTAATTGTTACATGCATTTCCTTTAAACATTGAGGACAATGTTTAGTTTAGGTTTGGGGTGTGGAGTTTCGTTGTTTTTGTTTGAGTTTTGAGTCATAAAGAAAAAAAAAAACAGATTTTGTGTTCCAAAGAAAGGATTTTGTGTTTCAAAGAACATTTCCCGAATTTTTCTAACCCCATGATGATTGCAAACATGTTACAATGTTGTTTTGGTCATTAGATGACTTTAAAACCCAGAAAATAGTAAAAGAGGTTATTATGTTCTTATTTTGGTCAAAATAAAAAATTTTGCCTATTTTCCTTTTTGATGTTTTTCAAGTAAATTTGAAGCCACCAACATGTTTAGAATGGTTATTTTGATGATTTGAAACAGGTTTGCGGGTCTCAAGTGGTTTACATGACGTTTTAGGAAGATTTGAAGCTAAAAAAGTGGCCTAAAACCCAAAAAAGGCTAGCTATGAAGGTCACAAAAGGGTTTTCAGCGGTGGTGTTCATCAGATTTTTCGTTGCTAAAGGGTTTTCAGCGACGGTGTTCATCAGATTTGTCGTCACTAAAGGTCAATTTTCCAGAATTTTCTAATTTCATTCCAAATCAATTACGATCCATTCCATTCGCAATCAGAGGTTTCTAGGAGCTATTCCAGGTGTGTCCTCTTCCTTTTGATGGAATTTCGTTATTCCTAAGCAATTGGGGCTCATAAATTCACTCATATTTGTTTGCAAAATCACAAAATTCCTTTAACTTTTGAAAAAATAAAAATTTGTTAAAGCCTGTACTTTCTCTTACTAATAGTGATGTATATGTAATGTTTGATCATATTTCTTTAACTAAAGTGTTGCCATGAAAGTTTATGCATCATAATTATAGCACTTCACATAGTCATACTTCAAGTATTTTGATGAACAAGGTAGCTATGCTTGGATGATTGTGGAGAAATAGTGGAGACTACCATTGTGAGGTACTTTAGCCAAATTTCCATTCACTGAGAGAGTATTTGGATTATTCTTATTCACTATTTTCTTTCTTTCTTATTTAGATTGATCTCAAGTAGGCTTTTGAATTGAATACAAAGAACTAATCTCTCTTTTGTATGAATCATCTTATGCTTTCACTTTTGAGTTGAATGGACCTTGAGAGATGACGTTAGGCTATGCATGTTCTAACCACTAAATAAAGCCTCACGTCCTACCCATTGTGTGTTCCATCAACCATTTGAAGCCAAACACTTACCCTTTTATTTCATCACCCACAATATTTCCTTACCCTTTTTACCATATTTTTAGCCATACCCTATAACTTGGGATGTGCCATGGCACATGAAGACAATGATGAAGGTTAAGCTCTACATCAACAAAAGAGGTAGCGTGTACCGAGGAAATATGTGGTCAAAGTTCAAGAAAAAGGAAAGAAAAAGAAAAGAGAAAGAAAAAAAAGATATATATTCAAAAAGAAAAAAAAAGAGAAAAAGAAAAAAAGTGAAGCATATCAAAAATCCTGGAAGCCTTTGTGAAGTAAATTTGAAGAGCCAAGCCTTATGACATAATAAATGTCTTGGTATGTCTCAAGTTCTAGTATTTCCAATCCTTTCTTTCATAACCCATAACCTATCCCTACATTACAACCATAGTAAAGACCTAATGGATCTTTGGGGACTTCTTACTCGGAAGTAGAGGTATGTACTTCATCTATGGTTCTTAGTATTTGATTTCCTTTCAATGAGATCTATTTTCAGAAATTGCCTTTTATTCATTTTGGATGCATATGTGTCTTACATTTTGATTTCTTTACCAAACTTCATTCACATATGCTAGGTAAGAGTGCAACCCTAGGTTCTGTGAGAAAATTGAGAGTTATCAAGTGGGGCCTAGAGTCAAGGCGAATTAGTACACACACCGAGTGTGGTTATCTTTAAGTTCGAGTGCTTGGAGTATTGGCTGTACACTTTACACTATGGTGCATTTTATTTGTTGTGGCATAACTTTAGTTTTTGAATTGTGATTGTCATTTATTCGTTATTATTAGTTTGTTGGAAGTATTGCTTCAACGAATTTATTTTGCAAGGAGCGTTTGTGGGTGTCGTGACTGATAAACCCTCAGGAGACACAACTCCTCCTACTAGGGACACCTAGAGGTTTAAAGGCTTGTGGCACATGCTAAGTGCCATCGAGATTACCTGCGAAAGTGGTTTAGTTTGGTTAGTTTGTTTTATTTTATTTTTTATTTTCAATTTTTCTCTAGAACTAGCAAAAGATAGGTTTGGGGGTATTTGATAAGCTTATATTTTATGCCTCTTCTACTTATTTATTTGTTAGTTTCCTTGGATTAAATTGGTTGTTTTAATTGGTTTTGTGAGATTTGTGAAGGAATTGTGGAAATAGGAGAAAGTGTACTAAAAAAGGCAAGAAGATGAAGATTGGAGATTAATCAAGTCAAGAAGCCAAGTGATTCCTTTTGTCGCAAGGATTGTTGTCAAATTTCCTAGTTCAAGATGTTTCAAGTCTTATCAAGTCAAACAAGGAGAAATAAAGAAGACCCTATTTTAGAAGGAATCCTACTTTTATAACAATTGTAATTATATCTTAGATAGGATTTCGGTGTCTTCCATGTCTTTCATGTCTTCTTCAACTATCATGATTCTCAATAAGTCCTTCATGAATTAATTTGTTTTACTAGGGCTACAATGTAGCCTAGCTATGAATACTCAAATTCTTTGATATTGTTAATTTTATTTATATATACATGTTGAGTGCTTGTTACCGTTCTTAATACTTTCAATTAATTGGCCACTAATTGCATGATTGGAAGAATTAGGTTGAGACCGAAAGAAGATTCCTAATAAAAAGCTTCTAGTAAAAAGTACCATAAATTACATAGCCGACTCGGAAGACTAAGTTATGGTTTGTGTAATCTTTATTGTTTTCCACAAATCTTAATGGGTTCTTAGTTATCTAAATCCATAACTAGGAATAGAGTGGGTTGATGGTAAGGAATACAGCTAATATAACTCAGAAGAGAGTATTGGTGAGGTAAGGGAAAATGATTATCAACATGTTAGGTAATTAGAATTAACAAGCTAGAAGGATTTGGGTGGGATTAGTTAGGTGAAATCGGTGCCCTAGTGCTTTATCATCTTTGTTTCATCTTTTACATTATTTACTTGATCTCAATTTACTTTATTTGCTTAATTAGATTTTAATCGTCATAATTCTCTTTTCGTTTAAATTCAAATATAATTAGAAATAATTCACTCTAATATTTAATAGATTACTTGATCCCTGTTGGAACGATACTCTACTTACTACTATATTAATTTGAGCGATATTGTCCACTTGCAATTAATCACATCACTTTACAATTGTTATTTTTTCCTATACAAAACAAAAAAACAAAAAAACAAAATCAAAAACAAAACAAAACAAAAATTCATTCTTTTTGACCTTCTATATTATATTACTTGAACTTGATCCTAACCAACTGCTGAATATGAACTAAAGAAAAATAAGTTTAACTGGTGGGTGAAATTTGTGTTATGGCTATTGGTTAGGACTTAAGGACAAAGGTGGCGTTGTCTTGATTGTAATATTGTTGGATGTGGTTGTGACTAAAATTTTAAGGAAATTGAGTGTCAAACGGTCCTGCCACCGAACTTTTTAAAAATAAAAACATTGGACTTTCATTCATAAGAAAATACCTAACAAGGCCCAAAACAAAATCAAACCCTAGCAAGTAAAGCAGGAAAATGCAAATACCACCATGACCATCTCTGCAATAGGAGAACCAACAGGTCGATGCAACTATAGCCAGGAGAGGGCCAAAACAACCTCCCAAACCAACGCCACAAAGAAAAGTCCCATATCAACTAGAACCGAACCCTAAAATTGCCAAAACAAAAACACTAGAAAACCCCCAAATAACTCACTCCACAACGACACACTTTGCACCAGTGGAACCCAAAATCTTACCAAGGGAACGACAAGACAACCACACATCAGACAAAACCAGCTGAACCAACAAGAACCAAATCATGGAAGGATGTGGTGCGAGCACCCAAGTCGAAACTCTATACATCTTTCGAGAGAGACGCGAACACGTGTGTTTAGGATGAATAGCTGCAAACTTGGATTGAGGTTGGAACGAGGGCGGAAGGAGAGGAGTAGAGAAAGGAATAATGTAGGAGGTGAGATGGGAGAGAAGGATGGGGATTGGAAGGATGAGAACCATAGGGCCGAAAGAGGAGGAAAAACCAATGTTACGGTTAGAGATTTCCATAAAACCCAGGGCTAGATGAAAGCAGAAGAAAGAAAGAACAAAAAGGAAAGGGCAGAAAGCCCTTGGAGTGAGACAGAGTTCAGGGAAACACATATTATGATGGTATTCAAATAAGGCTCCACCACCGGCTCACAGGATCTATATGTGCCTTAGTCAGTGTAGACGTTGCTAGAATTGAAAGATTGGAGATGCAAAAATATAAATATCAGTTTGAAAAATACATAAATATTCAAAACTTTTCTATTAAAGTTAAATACTTTTCAGTTTTACATGTAATGACCTTTTGAAGGGGGCCCATATACTTAAATTAACAAGCTTCTTATTAGTGTATTTATAAAAGTAGCATATAGATAAAGATAGACGAATCAGTGACCCACTATTAACAACACAGATATTGTCCCTAACTTAACTACTTACAAAGTCTAATAAGTGTGGGGTTTTTTTTCACAAAAGGTTTTGGTATTATTAAGAGTACGCCACTTATTATATATTTTATTTCTTTTAGTCAAGTTTCCAATGTACGACTTGTATTCTTCAACAAAGTTTAGAAAAGTGGGAGAGTGGCTCTTCCAAGTACTATACATACTAAAACTTGATTAACTCTTTGTACAAAATATGTCCATATAATTAAATTTATAAACAATTTGTACTAAATTTAAGCAAAATTGGCTAAAATAGCCCCTTTGTAAAATACTTACTATCCGTTTGGTTCACAAAACGAATTTGAGGGGAAATCACTTCTCATGTTATTTCCTACGGAATGAGAAATTGAAGATTCCTTTCCCACGTTTGGTAATGTTGGGAAAGTAACCGGGAGATATAAGTTTATTTCATTTCCCATGTTTGTTTTGAGTAGGAATGAAAAATAAAGTTTGTATAATTTTCTAATTATACACATATTAAATCAAATTAAGAAATATATATTTAATGATATATTGTAATTATACACGAATATGATGAGTGATTATGAAAGGCTTCTAGATTGACAGCTGATTGTGTATGATTCCATCTTCCATAATTCGTAAATATTCTTATTTTCCATCTTCTATTTTTTTTGTCTCTCTTATTGCACTTTCAATATTTACTTTTAAAAAATGTTTCTTATCTTTATTCTTTTTTAATTGTTAGCTGTTTACAGCACCATACATAAATCAGCCACATTAGGTTTAGAAACCAATGAAGCAACTGGCCATACACGTATTGGTCAACCGACCCCATCCTCTCTAATGCATATTCTAGACAAGGATGGTTTCCATGCCACCGGTTCCAAGGAATGACTAATGGTAGCTGCTGTGAGAGGACTTCTTGACGTGTTTGTTTTGTCTCTGAGACTACGTCTTCTTTAGTTGTCATCTTTCTAGTAGCAGTGTTGTTATGCTTTGTCGTACGTTTGCGCCCTCTTGTTTTGTGGGGTTTGTACTTCTCCTCGGCATGTTGCTTAGTTGTTTTGAAATTCCATCTTTCAGATAAATAAAAACTGGCCATACACGTTAAGCCCTTTTCTCGTAGTACTTGCACATCCATGTGGCCCGTTGCTGTTAGGACCATATACCATGACTATCCCATCCCACCTGCCCCTGCTGCGACTAGGACTGGACATAATTAAGTCTTTGGAATTGAAATTGATGTCTTCTCAAGTATCGTGTTTGTCCTATGCAGAGCAAGAACAGTCCTATAGCAATGGTTTACTCCTTTTAGTATTTTTATACATACTAAATTGTGATTAACTTTTTTAAGCAAAATAATGTCCATGTATTTAACTATATACAATTAGCTTCGTTTTACTGAACTTATATAAATTTTGACTAAAAAAATAGAGAGCATAAATGAAAATGCTCTAAATACATATAATATAACATGCGATAAATTTTAAATGGAGTGATGATATAACTGTTCTCCTCTCATATTACCTAGCACCGTAAAATTCTTACATCTCTATTTATTCTCTATATGAACATAAAATCCAATGGTGAATTTGGACACCAATTAGATTGTTTTTGGTCAACACGAGTGATTGAAGTAACAATCCAACATAATTTAAAAAGTATGCTGACTAAAAGCCTTATACACGCCTAAAAGGCTTCTAGATTTGTAGAGAGTGATGTGTACGTATGATTCTTTTTGGTACATGTGGTGCATGAATGCATACCTGTTGAATTGAAAGATGCTATCTTTCTCTCTCTTAGTTCATGCTTTTGTCTTCGCACTAAAGTTTCTTCTTTTTCATCTTTTTATTTTTATTTTGCTAAATAGTATGGACCACGCAGTTGTGAGTTAGATAAGTTGATACCTATTGTAGACAAAGAAATTTTGACGCAATAAATTTCATTGGATAAGAAAATACGGTGGATTGAATTGTGGACCCCATAATTCGCCCATGTGGCGTATGACTCACCAAAATTGGATTAGCTATCAAAAGTGACACGTGTCGACATTCGACGAAGTGCATCAAACAGTTCAAAGTGAAGACAAAATTACAGGAAAGAATCTTCTATAATTGACTTTGATTTAAATCAAATATTAATCAAGTTAATCAATCGAAGATAATTTGGTTAAATTGCCAGATTTTTTGGGAATTGATTTTAAATCAAATCAGAATTCCAAAAAGGAAGGTTTTAAAGAGGGAAAGTTATTTAGGTCAAGCATCCTGTAGGAGCCTATAAATAGGAGGCCTCAAGGGAAAAAGGGAGCTTAGACAGACCAAGCATTCAGAAGAAACAGAAAACTCTCTGCATTCTTCACCTCACTTTGGAAGAGCCACCAAGCATAACAAAGTAAAGAAAGAAAATATAGTGAGCTTTATCGATATGGTGTGCTGCGTTACATCATCAAAGACAATGGAAAGCCATTTTTGAACCGGTTAATGGATAAATTGTGTGAAGACTTCGGTTTCAAACAATGCAACTCTTCAATGTACAATGCCCCAGCCAACTGTCTTATGGAAGCGTTCAACAAAACTCTTTGCAACTTGTTGAAGAAAGTTGTTGGAAGAACCAAGAAATATTGGCATGAAAGGATAAATGAAGCATTGTAGGCTTATCGGACGATATACCGGACGCCTACTCAGGTTACACCATACTCACTCGTGTATGGCGTGGAAGCAGTCTTGCCTCTAGAAAGTCAAATTCCATCATTGAGGATGGCCGTACAAGAGGGATTGACTGATGAAGAGAATGCAAAGCTACGTCTCCAAGAGTTAGAAGCACTAAAAGAGAAGAGACTCGAAGCGCAACAACGCTTAGAGTGTTATCAAGCTCGGTTTTCGAATGCTTTTAACAAGAAGGTTCGCCCCAGGTCTTTTCAAGTAGGAGATCTTGTCCTCGCATTACCTAGACCTATCATCACAACACACAAAACCGGAAGCAAGTTTACTTTGAAATGGGATGGGCCCTATGTAGTACAAGAAGTGTACACTAGTGGCGCTTACAAGATCGTAGCCGAGGACGGTTTAAGAGTTGGCCCTATTAATGGAAAGTTCTTGAAACAATACTATGCATGAAATGACACCAAACTCCTGGCCTGCATGAGCCTAAAATGCGTACGGCGCCAAAAAAAGAAAAAGGCTTGTTGGATTGAAAACCCGAAAGGGCAGTTCAAGCAAAAGTTAGGACAAAAAAAAAATCCCTTGAACTATGTGATGACTTGATCCCTTTTCATCGAGGGTACGTAGGCAGCTTGGATAAATAATTCCAAGTTCAGTCATATCAAAATAAAAAACAAAGGGTTTCCCCTATCAATTCGAGCCATTCGAAAGAAATAATGAAATAAGAAAATGCTTTTATTTCATTATGAAAGTTAACTAACAAACATCAATACTTTGACAAGTTCAAAGAGAAATATAAATAAAGCAAAGAAAGTTTACAACAACAGAATTTGCTATTCCCAAGACAAGTCCTTGAAGCCGTTACGCACTCTCGAAGAAACTTGTAATGTATGTAACGTCTCGGCATCTGCAGCAGATAGTACAGGAGCTCCTTCAACCACAATCTTATCCTCTCTCAAGTAGGTAACCTCACGACAATGGTAAGAAAGATGTACATCACTCTCTGAAAGTGATTCGTTTAGTTGATGCTGTCTCAACTCCAATTGTTCTTGTTCTCTTTTCAACTCCTCCATACGCATGTTGGCAGATTGAATAGACTCAAGTACGGAAAACTGATGAGTCTCTTCAGCTTGTTACAAAGTCAAGGCAATAGAAAGTGAAGTGTCAACTGCAGCTAAACGATTGCTCTGAGCCTCGGGAGATTATACTTTTATTTGGTTTCCTAAAATGGAGATTACTTTGCGAAGGATTTTGTCCGCAACACCTAATTTGGGTTCCCCACATGACATTTCAGAAGTTGATGAATGATTAGCCGACTTTAATAAATGTGGTTGTGCAAACGAACCTACATTGGCCGACGAGTAATGGTTAAGCAAGTAGACTCAGATTTCTAAACACTAAGCATGATAAAGAGTGGAAGCATAACTCTTAGACTAGCACCTGAACCACTTATCGGGTGCAAAGTATCATTTTCTCCTTCGATAGGAAAATGGTTGAATGGCACGAGCTCGGACACAGTAGGAACATGACGTACTACTTCTCCTTAAAATGTATATAATAAATTAGAATTGGTTGTTATAAAATAAAAATTAAAAAATTAAAAAAATTTAAAAAAAAAACTCAAAGAGAAATAAGGTACATACCTCGTTCATTAGAACTGGTTGTGAAATAGTGGGTACATCACAAAAGAATGTGTCATCAAGTGGGTATGTCGTGTCCAGATCGCAATAAAGAGGTTCAACGCTTGTCTTCTTATGCCTAAAGTTGACTTTACTGTCTTCATTGCTTCTTATATGCCCTCGCTTCAAACGGCGAATTCGTCGACCAAGGGGAATGAAATCTTCCTGGGAATCTACTACACTTTCTGTTTCTCATTTATCATTAGGGACTTGAGTTGAAGGAACATCAACCGGAGGTGGGTGTTGAACTTGAGGCACAGGAGTAGTATAACTACCTTTAATTTCTGGATGAACTCAGGGCGCTCTACCATGGGTGAGTTTATCATGAACTAAAGTTTCGTTGCCTTGACACTTAAAAGATTTTGGCTGAGAAAGCGACAACGACTTGCCTACAGTTGAGATTTTCTTTGATTTCATCGATTCAAAGCTATGCACCTTCGACCACCAAATAACATAATCGGATGTGACCTCAAACTCCGGGATATTGTCCTTAGTGGGTAGGGTTATTGTAGATGCACTGCCAATGTTCAAGCATGATTTCCAATGTGAGTACACTGGTAGCACAGTCCCATTCCGAACGTTATCTTTAAGTTCTCCTGGCACATGTTGTACATAACAAAATTGTCTACTGAACCGGTGCGGGCTATAAGGTTGGATGCTCAGTAGTTTTCCTATCGTAGAGAAACGAATCCCAAACGAAGGCATATCAAATAATCAAAGTCTTCTTTAGAAATATGATCTTCATCAATTAGTTGTTTGCATTCTGAAAAAACTCTTGCCAGACGACTCATTTTCACTTTACCACAAGTCTGGAACAAAGCTCGAGCTGTCGAATCTTCAAAAAAATTTGCCAAAAGTCTTCATGAGAACCTTGCCATGATTGGAATGGACTTCTCAGAAGATGATCTAAAATGTGTGTCGCAGTATTCTCCCAACCACCCGCATACACATAATGGAAAGGTAGAATAGCAGTTCTGCAATTTCTTGGATCATCCGCACTAGAAATATCGTTCAGCCCCTTGTAAATGCTGGCCAATACTGGAACTACTAGGCCAAATGATACACCATGCGCCATTCGACTGGCAACTTTGAAAACCCCTACTCTGATCAAAGTTAAGTTGTCTTTGGGAAATACAAATTTTCACAACCAGCAAGCAAGGAATGCAGCCAAGTAGGATTTTTCCATGTCTTCATCAGCTATACCAAATCTTCCAAAACCCCTTCCTCTTCCTCAATGCGTTTTAGTGTCGTCGGAATGATACTAGATGAATCAGAGTCCTCCTTTGGCTTTTGTGACTTGTTCCATATGGTTTCCCTTGAAGGTTTTTTATACTTGAATGACCCTCGATACCAGTACTTTATCCAAGCAGTCATTCTCACTCTAGATTTTCCTTTAGAATCTCGTAAAATCTTGTGATATGCTAAGAATAAGTAGCGACAAATGTGTGGGATATAAGACATGCCTTTATGATCCTTCCTGTTGAGACTCTCAGTGATTGGAATAACTTCGTCATAAAATCGACTGTAATAAGGAGACCGCCAATTTTATGAAGGTCCCAAAGGGAAATAGACATCTCTCCTTGTGACGTATGAAGAGTATTTGTTGCAGAACACCAGTGCAAACACTGCATTATATAGACCTGCTGAAACGACCGACCCAATTTCCACTTTGGAACCGGTCGAAACTCGCTTAAAACCGACACTGTAAACGGGTCGAATGACTAAAATGTCCTCAAAACAAGAATACAACCGAGGGACTCGATTCGTGGCTGCACTGCAATCGTAGGCTGCCCACGCACTTCTCGAGGATCAAGCCACACGTAGTTCTTTCCTCTGCTCTCGACTCAGAATCGTTTGTTTATTTTGTAATCGTTTACTTATCCGTAGAACATACTCTAGGGCTGACATTTCGAGTATCCGACTCGCTTACGATCCACAAATACTACACGATCCTCGAAAATACCTAGATTAACATACTTGGAATTAACTATGATCCAATGGTTCAAATGTGCTGAACCCGGAAATCGATACTAGGCGAGATCCGTTCGGGGTTCAAACGATATCCGAATTAAGTTCGCGAAATCCTACGCTCGTGAGGACTAGGAGATCATTCTAGAACTGACTGTGGTCCCCACCTTGTTGCCCACACGCCGCCACACGCACCGGCAGCGTGAAGCCTAAAGCGATAACGCTTCGCCGGAAAATCTCAACATCTTGGCTCAAGACTCCTATCCTAGGTAAAACACCCTATTTGGAACCACTTTTGTTCTTGGACAAACCCCAAAAAGTGGCCGGTAGTGGCTGAAACCGTGATCTCAAAATTGGTCGAACCCTAGGTTCGAAATTAACCATTTCACGCTAGAAATTCCTCAAATCCTACTCAACCATCAGCTAGAGCATGAAAAATAGCTAGAAATCCATACCTTACTCGACTGGTTTGGTGGCCGGAGGAGGAGAACGGAAGCTCGAAAATTCTGCTAAAAACCGGCTTTTCAGGCTAATTCCAGCGGTTCTTGTCGGTTTCGACAGTGGGGTTTGACCGAAAGGGAAGGGGAGCTGCCCGGTCCGCTTGGGTCCGTCCCATGGCCCGCCGTGGCTCGGTGGCAACGGTGGCTCTTGGAAGCCACCGCTGGAGGGAAAATCGAGGGGGCTCGGTGCTCCAGGAGAGAGAGAAGATGAAGGTTTTAAAAAAAACTGACCTTCCAAATTTACTATTTTGCCCTCCAACTTATTTTGACTATATCTCCTTCAATACAACTCGGATTTGGGCCCACTACGTGTCTACGAATTCATCTCGCTGTGCTCTACGCAACGGTATAACTGAAATTCTCAAATTCCCTCTTGGTCAAAAAGTCAACCTTTGACCTAATAAAAATTCTAAGGGCATTTAATCTTTTCCTCCAATAAATTAATAATTAAATATTAATTTTAAGTTTGGGTTGTTACACCGGTGCTCTTAAGAACCTAAGTATTTCTACTTAGCATATCTTCAAGCCACTCCCAGTAATAATCGGTAAATGTAGATTCACCAACCGTCGGGAGAGCAGAACTCCGATTCACTGCTCCATTATGGATTCGATCGCTAAGAAGTGGAGTGAAGGACTTTATGATGCGAGGACTTTATCTGTAAAACAGTGGAGTGAAGGTCTGTATTTGTAGACTTGGATTTTTTGAAGCTGCTCAGTTGACAAAACACCTCTTGAGACCAAGATGGAATATGAAGAGAATTGTCCACCACGGATACTTCCGAAGCTAGGAGAGGCGCACCTACAAGCAATGTGGTACCTTCGTCCCGATTATCACTTTCATCCTCAAGAATAGTGACGGTGCCTTTCTTGAAACACTTGAAGAAGGCCATCTTTATAAGACGAACAACATGAAACAATATTCCGTATCAGGCTAGTGACTTCACTTGTCTTCCACCTACGTAAAGCCTAAGCGCTTGAGCAGGTTATCACCAATTCGGAGAGATGGATCAAACCCAAGCGGTACAGGACGCCTACGTTCTTCACTCGTCCTCCACTTACGTAAAGCCTAAGCACTTGAGCGGGTTATCACCAAGTCGGAGAAATGGATTAAACCCAAGCGGTATAGGACGTCTACGATCTTCACTTGTCTTCCACTTACGTAAAGCCTAAGCACTTGAGCGGGTTGTCACCAAGTCGGAGAGATGGATCAAACCCAAGTGGTATAGGACGTCTACGTTCTTCACTCATCCTCTACTTACGTAAACCCTAAGCGCTTGAGCAGGTTATCATCAAGTTAGAGAAATGGATCAAACCCAAGCGGTATAGGACGTCTACATTCTTCACTCGTCCTCCACTTACGTAAAGCCTAAGCGCTTGAGCGAGTTATCACCAAGTCGGAAAGATGGATCAAACCCAAGTGGTATAGGACATCTACGTTCTTCACTCGTCCTCCACTTATAAAAAGCCTAAGCGCTTGAGTAGGTTATCACCAAGTCGGAGAGATGGATCAAACCTAAGCGATATAGGACGTCTGCATTCTTCACTCGTCCTCCACTTACGTAAAGCCTAAGCGCTTGAGCGGGTTATCACCAAGTGGGAGAGATGGATCAAAACCACGTGATATAGGACGTCCACGTTCTTCACTTTCTTTCAAAGCACCTATTGTAAAAATATATATATATATATATCATCATAAATATATAAATTGATTGAAAGCGTGATAGATGTGCAGCACTAAAAAAAAAAGGAGGGTTATTTCAAGCTGTTTGGACCAGCCCAAGCTAAAGGGGTAGCCCATCAACACTTCTCCAATTTAGCCAAAGACGCAGCCCACCGCCCACTCCTCCAAGCCCAACCATGGCCCAAAGTACAGCAGATGGCCCTGAGCAAGCCCAAGCCTGCAGGGCTCCCCAATGAAGGCCCAAGACACATCCCAGCTCGCTTCAACCTGCTCCAAGCCCAGCCCATGCCGCATCACTCAGATTCAGCTCCAAGAAGCCCACATCTCGCCAAAGCCCGTCGCCTCCTAGTGCGAGCCCATCGCCAGACACCAAGGCCAGACCTCCAAGCTTCCACTCGAGCCCACCCTCCTTTCCTAGTGTGAGCCCACTCACAAGCACCAGGCCTCCTCGCCTCAATGCACACAGCTTGAATCGACCAACCCTTCCACCTCCACTCTTGTTTCAAAAAATAAAAATAAAATAATAAAATAATAAATAAAAAAAATAAAAAGAAAAGAAGCTGACGCAAGAACATAATGAAACAAAGAATGGGTTCAAGCTTACCAACAAGTTTCTTGATAGACCAACAGGTGGGTTCTTGCGGCTGTTGAGAATTCAGATGATGCAAACTTCAAAGTCGTAGACTTTCTTGCCAACAAGTGGAGTCTTTGCTGTTCTATTCGGTTAATCTCAATATCCATGAGAGTAGAGCAAATTAAAGAAGCCAAAGGCCAGTAAAGCTCCTGGTGGTGCTAGGGTTTCTTATTCCAAGTTTAGGAAAATATTGGATTTTGTATCTTGCTTCCCAAGATCAATATTGGATATTATTAGGCTTAATAATATCACCCAAAAAAAAAAAAACCGTTGATAGTAGAAAGCCAAAGTTGGAAATAGAGTGACGAATATGGAATGTTATTAAGCTTAATAATATTACTTCCAAAAAAAAAAAAGGGTAACTTTCAAAGCTCCACGTTGGAAGAAATCCAAATTATTGGAAAGAATGGAGTAACACTTCAAGCTGCACCTCCTACATGTGACAAGCACATATCTACAGTGCATCATGAAGTGGGGGCAATTTGTAGACAAAGAAATTTTGACGCAATAAATTCCATTGGATAATAAAATAATTAGGGTTCGGTGGATTGAATTGTGGACCCTATAATTCGCCCATGTGGCGTATGACTCACCAAAATCGAATTAGCTGTCAAAAGTGACATGTGTCGACATCCGACGGAATGCATCAAACGGTTCAAAGTGAAGACAAAATTAAGGAAAAGAATCTTCTATAATTGACTTTGATTTAAATCAAATATTAATTAAGTTAATCAATCGAATATAATTTGGTTGAATTGCCATATTTTTTTGGAATTGATTTTAAATCAAATCAGAATTCCACAAAGGAAGGTTTTAAAGAGTAAAAGTTATTTAGGTCAAGCATCCTGCAGGAGCCTATAAATAGGAGGCCTCAAGGGAAAAAGGGAGCTTAGAGATACCAAGGATTTAGAAGAAACAAGAAACTCTCTGCATTCTTCACCTCACTTTGGAAGAGCCACCAAGCACAACAAATACGTGCTGGTTCCTCCACCCTAGAAAAATCCAAACACAAAACAAGCCCTGTGCTACCCTTTTGATCAAGATCAAGTCTCTACGACCCTTGTATCAAACACAAATTTTCTTTATACACATTGGAGATCGAATCGGAGGATTCAATACAGAGATTGTAACCTTAAATTTCATAAATACAAATATTATTTTGTACACGTGTTCTTGTCTCATTTGTCGCAGGAAATTCGTGTTTACACCTATCAAAAATATTTCAATATTTTAAAGGGAGATTCACTATTATACATAACATAGGAGTCCAAATTATATAAATAAATAATAAAAAAAAACCTATATGAAATGGATCTTAGAAACGCAAAGCCCATTTACAACATAACAAAAAGACTTTTAACTTCTTTTAAATTACAAAATTTCTATTAATTTCTTAAAACAAACCCAACCCCAAAACCTCATAAAAAAAGCTCAAAACACTCAAGAGGGCATCAACGTAATTTAATAATCAAAATTAAACTCAATAGGGCCAGCTGTCATTTTCTGGGTTTTTTTTTGGTTTGTTTATAGAAATTAAATGGTGTATGGTTTATCTATATTATTAGTGCTAAGAATGGGTATATGACTAAATATCTCTATTTTAAATTAGGCTTCTATATATGAGGTAGATGCAAAAGTGAAACAAAATATTAATAGAGTTATTTACATTAACACCCCTTCAAGTTTTCGGCTTTTCATAAAACTCCTTAAGGTTTCGGAAATTACACGAACACCGCCTGTGATTTCAAATTGTTTTCAAATTCAAATCATATTGTTTGGGTCTATTCTTAGTAAACCATATTGTTTGGGTCTATTCTTAGTAAACGGATCTAAATGTGGCTCAAATATTCCACTTCAAATTTGATACGTCGAATGTGAATGATTTCTAGAAGTAGGAATTTGAGTGGATTTTACAAGTGGGATGCACCTCTCTCTCATCCTTTTCTCTCCCATCTTATTCCGAGCTAGTGTACCATTCAATATGCTTTAGGATATGTGGTTTAGATCTCTCCAACTTACTACACTAGTTTTTTAAATAAAAATAAAATATTTCTATATGTCCTATACAAAAACTATTGGGCTAAAGACAAAAGATCCCCTGAAGGTTTGGAGTCATTCTCAATATAACCAAAATAGGAGCTGAAATTATAAATAAATAAATAAATAAACCCACGTGAAATGCACTTTAGAAACACACCCAAAATCCATTTACTACATAAAAAATGAGTGTTCAAGTTCTTATAAATTACATGATTGCCATTGAAAAACTTAAAATAAGCCCAATACAAAAAACTCAAAAAAAACCCAAAATAAGCCCAGCAAGCACGAAGTACATTATTAATATCATATCATAGAAGTACATTGTTAATATCATATCATAGAAGTATATTGTTAATATCATGTCATAAAAGTACAGTGTTAATATTATTTCATACAAAAAACTCAACAACAAAAAAACAAAAAAAAGCCCAACAAGACATTTGATATCTTTTGCAGAATCCACATCCAATTGTTCACAATTTCACAAAAAACAATCGCAAAGGCATAAGGAAAAACCTATACAAGAAAAAAAAATACATTGTTAATACTATGTCATAGAACTATCTTCCTAGAAAAAATCACATTATTCATATCATAAACTTTAAGTGCACAACTATATATAGAGCAAAATATAGAGCATGCTTTGTTACTGAAAATCTATTAATACTATATAGAGCATGCTTTGTTACTGAAAATCTGTTTATACTTTGTCATAGAAGTACACTATTAATACTATATCATAAAAGTCAACTCAGTTGCAGGGTATGAACAATATAACAACTGTTCATACCACTTACTAGAAGTGAACAACTATTCATATACTTACTGAAAGTTAACAACTACATCATTTCATTTGCATAATAGGTACAATAAAGAATCCAAATAGTATCAAACATCAAAACCAAGTCAACACTAAACACTGTTTTGTGCATAATGTAAATGATTACCTGGCATTGGTGTGTATCAGTCCCAATTGATCAATAATGAAAATGATTACTTGAGCATCAATGTCAAGGTCCACCTCATCAGCAGTAGCTTGGAAACCTGGATTATTTTGTGCAACAATATCTAATGCCTTGCTGAGATCATCAGGCGACAATATGGTAAGGGCTACCCCAAGTTTTCTCTTCTCTTCAATCGACATTTTTCTGAAACAATGTTCTCAAGATAAGATATGGTTGCTGGAGAAGCATTCATATGCAACTATGTTCATGCACAAAAACACACAGAGTTGCTCTTTCTGTCCACATGCACTCGCACATTGCCATAGCATGCAAACACACATCAATAATACAGATTTTACAAATAAATTTTTATTTCATTGCATCAATAGGTAGATGTAAAACATAATGAACTAAGATACAATGTTACTGAACAACCTGCACTTCTGAACAACCATTTCTTAGAGTTCTTCCAAATGCATATCAACCTCATAAAGCTGAAAACAAGAGATCATAACATAGTCCATTAAAAGTTCAGTCGTTGAAATAAACTATATCTACAAAGGCTTCCATTCAATGTTAGTCATATGCATATAATAAGGTTTGAAGTCATAAATCAGCAAAAAAATAGTTAAACAAGATGCTTTAGTTTATCTCTATATACCAAACAAACAACATTACTGAACCCCAAATCATATTACACTATCTGTTCAAGAAAAAGCACATCATGTTGAGATATTCCTCTTCAATAACTTTAGGAAGAAGCTATAGCCACTTCTCCACCAATAACCTAGATCACTGAGAATCTAAATCCAAGAACAGTAATAAGAGGAGTTCTTAGCTCCATTTCCGTCCGAGATTGACGAATGTTATCCAACGATCTCTGCCTTCTTTGCCGGGCTCATTCCGCCAAAGGAGTTTTTAGCTTCATCTCCGTCCGAGGTTGTTGTGGTTGACATCGCTTGAATTTGACGGTGCTAGAGAAGGAATTGGATGCGTGTCGTCAGCCGACGGAGATTAAGACAGAGATGATTGCGGTGGCACCAGAGGTGAAGAAGGAGGTGGTTCGTTAACTGGAGCATCCGATGGAGATGGAGGAAGGGAAATCAGAGATGGAATTTTGGGCGAAGGTGAATCGGCAGCGGGTTGCGGCGATGGAGCTGACGAGGGCTATGGTGGAGACGACGAAGATACAATAGAGAATTGGAATAGGAGAAAAGCTAGAAGCAGAGCTCGATGAACCTAGCCATTGTTGAAGAAGAAGAAAGTTTGAGATGCTCGTTGATGAAGATTGAGTTTATTAATAGACAATGAAAAAGGGCAAAACAGTAATCAAACAGGGTTTTGAATTTAAGAAATCAATACCGGTTAATTTTTGGGTTTATTTTGGGTGTGTTTATATACACTGAATGGTACAGGGTTTCTTCATACAACTATGTCTAGGAATGGGTATTTAACTAATGTTGTATATTTTTAAACCTAACCAATTTAAACCTTCTATTAAGTTGACCGTGTGGTCAACCGTTAATTCATCGACGTGGTTATCGTTGAACCTACATATGAACCGACTTGCCAACTCCCCTTAATATTTTTTTAAAATCAATAATATTAATGTTTTTTAATCATTTTATATTATTGATTTTAAAAAAATTATATTAAATGGAGTTGGCCAGTCAGTTCATGGGTGGGTCCTACAGTGGCCACGTTTGTGTAACCTTGGCATTCTACTTGGAGAATTCGGTGTCTTCCATGTCTTCATCAACTATCATGATTCTCAATAAGTCCTTCATGAATTAATTTATTTTACTAGGGCTACGATGTAGCCTAGCTATGAATACTCAAGTTCTTTGATATTGTTAATTTTATTTATCTATACATGTTGAGTGCTTGTTACCGTTCTTAATGCTTTCAATTAATTGGCCACTAATTGCATGATTGGAAGAATTAGGTTGAGACCGAAAGGAGATTCCTAATAAAAAGCTTCTAGTAACAAGTACCATAAATTACATAGCCGACTCGGAAGACTAGGTTATGGTTTGTGTAATCTTTATTGTTTTCCACAAATTTTAATGGGTTCTTAGTTATCTAAATCCATAAATAGGAATAGAGTGGGTTGATGGTAAGGAATACAACTAACATAACTCAGAAGAGAGTATTGGTGAGGTAAGGGAAAATGATTATCAACATGTTAGGTAATTAGAATTAACAAGCTAGAAGGATTTGGGTGGGATTAGCTAGGTGAAATCGGTGCCTTAGTGCTTTATCATCTTTGTTTTCATCTTTTACATTATTTACTTGATGTCAATTTACTTTACTTGCTTAATTAGATTTTAATCGTCATAATTCTCTTTTAGTTTAAATTCAAATATAATTAGAAATAAATCACTCTAATATTTAATAGATTACTTGATCCCTGTTGGAACTAACACTCTACTTACTACTATATTAATTTGAGGGATATTTTCCACTTGGAATTAATCACATCAAATTTTGGCACCATTGCCGGGGATCGACTTACTCAGTTAATATTAGTGTGCTTTATTTTCTAGATATACTTTGAATATTTAATTAGTTAATTTTTTTTTAAAAATTTTATTTCGGGTTCTTCTTTAGTTCCATTTGATTTCCAAACAAAAAAAAAGCAAAACAAAAGGAGAGAACGTGAGAGATTCATACCACAAACAAATCAAAAGGAAACAACAAAACGCCAGCCCACAAACATCCAACTCGCAAGAAAGAGAAGAAAACAAAAAAAAAAAAAACAAAAAGGGAAACAAGGAGTTTTTTCACGCAGCCATCAGGAATTCAATTCAACTTCCTTTTTCCTGTTAAAATTAAAACTTTCCAATTTCCTTTGGGTTTTACAATTAAAGTTTTTTTTCTTTTCCTAATTGTGTTTTGGTTTTGTTTCCTTTTCTAATTATATTATTCTCTCCTTATTTAAACAATCCTTTGTCCTTGTTTGCGGGTACAACAACTTCGTTTCTGAGCATACGGTGAATGATTGGTACCCGCTCTTCTACTAGCCAACTAGTTGAATTAGAACCTGAGATTGAACAAAAGCTTCGAGCAATTCGTAAGAGTCAAAAACAAGACAGAGAGAAGAAGAATCAACAAGGAGAAGACGAGATGGCCCTTATACAAAATGAAACAATGGGAGACCTTGATATTCCAACAATTCCGACGTCACCTTCAAGCATCATTCTCCCTGCAGCTGCCAGGAATTATGAATTGAAAAATATCCATTTTAATATGATGCCTTCTTTTCATGGATTAAGTTCTGAAGATCCTTTAGCTCATATTAGAGATATTTTTAACATGGTTTCTAACATGGCTTTGACAGAGGGAGTCACCGAAGCACATCTCAGGATGAAAGTCTTTTCTTACACATTGAAAGATAAAGCAAAAACGTGGCTCAATTCCTTAAGACCTGGATTATTGACTAGCTGGACAGAGGTTCAAAACAAGTTCTTGGTGAAGTTCTTTTCGACTCAGAAAACTAATGCATTAAGGGATAAAACCATGCAATTCAGTCAACAGCCCGATGAGTCATTTCTAGAAGCTTGGGAATGGTTCAATAATTTTTTTAATACCGTGTCCTCACCATGGTTTGCCTACTCTAGTTCTCATGCATATTTTTTATAAGGCACTAACCGTTTTGAGTAAGGCTGCAGTGAACAACTATGCAGGTGGATCTATTAAGAACAAGACACCAACTGAATGTCAAACTTTATTTGATACACTAGCAATTGAAACACAACATTATAATACAAGAGGTAAGCGTGATGGAATTTATGAAATCGGTAGTTCTAATGCTTTTGCTTCTAAAGAGCAGGTTGACGTCATAACCAGTAAATTGGATGCCTTGCTTGCCATGAATGGGAGAGCACCAACACAAGAGATTTGCTCCATTTGTGTTGTTCCTGGTCATGCCACTAGATCTTGTCCTCATGGGGTTGATTTTCCAGAATTTCTGCAAGAACAAGCCAATATGGTGAATACCTATAGACGTCCTGGCAATGATCCATTCTCTAACACACACAATCTGGGATGGGAAAGGCACCCTAATTTTTCAAGGAGCAATACTCAGAACGTACAACAACCACCACTGGGGTTTCCACCTCAAGAGAAGAAAATAAATTTGGAAGATGCTCTTACTCAGTTAACTATGTCTACCACCCAATTTAAGACTGAAACCAAAACCCAACTTCAGAATCAGAGCGCTTCTATTTGGAACTTGGAGATGCAAGTAGGCCAACTAGCTACTATATAGAGTGAAAGAAGCCAAGGAGTATTGCCAAGCCAAACCGAGATCAATCCGAAAATTCAAGAACGTGTGAAGGTAATCACACTTCAAAATGGGAGACCCATCAAAACCGCTGTAGATTTGGACACAGAAAAGCACCACCAATAGTTGAAAGAAACGGAAAAAACTGAAGACAATAGCCTACATACCGTCATGAGCTCCACCGAAAATTCAACAAAAACTGAGCAACCACCATCCAAAAATCTCACTTCAAAATCCTATGTTCCACCGATTTATTTTCCACAACGCTTGAAGAAAAATAAGAAGGATGCTTAGTTCTCCAAATTTCTTGAAATTTTTAGGAAATTGCAAATTACCATTCCATTTAGTGAAGAATGGAGCAAATGCCAAACTATGGAAAGTTCATCAAGGACATCTTAAGCAAAAAGAGACGTTTGGAAGATACAAAGATGGTGGAATTGACAGAAGAGTGTAGCGCAGTAACACAAAGTCATCTACCACCTAAGCAAAAGGATCCAGGGAGGTTTTCTATTCCTTGCACCATTGGCACTGTTTCTTTTCAAAGAGCATTGTGTGATCTAGGTTCTAGTATTAATTTAATGCCTTTGTCTGTACCTAAAAGAATTGGTTTGGGGGAAATTAAGAAATCTAATATTTCTTTGCAAATGGCTGATAGATCACTTACATATCCTGATGGCATTCTTGAAGATGTACTAGTTTTGGATATGGAAGAAGATGTCAACATTCCAATTATTTTAGGCCTCCCATTTCTCATTACAGAAGAATGATAATTGATGTAGAAAAAGGTTCTTTGATCCTACGAGATGCTGATCAAGAGGTGGAATTCAAAGTTTTTGATGCAACCAAGTGCCTCATTGATTCAGAGTATTGTTTCCGTTTAGAAGCAGTACATCATGTTGTTCGACCACAATTCATAGCGGACTACCCAAAAGATCCACTAAAAGAAAGTTTGGTTCATGAGATAGAGGTAGGAGAGGAGCCACACGTGCTAAAAATGGTGAACTCATTGGAAACCAAGGCCATCCCAAGCACCATTGCTGCACCAACCCTCACTTTGCAAAGATACTTGGAAAAAATTTGTAATCAACAAAAGGAAACCTTCATTCTCCATGATCTTGGGTGATAATCATTCCAAAAGTCAGGCTGGAGACTATAAACCAAGCGCTTGTTGGGAGGCAACCCAACTAGGTACCTTCGTTCCTTTTTTTTTTTTTCTCTCTTTATTTTCCATCCTTCTTTGCCTTAACTAATTGTTACATGCATTTCCCTTAAACATTGAGGACAATGTTTAGTTTAGGTTTGGGGTGTGGAGTTTTGTTGTTTTTGTTTGAGTTTTGAGTCATAAAGAAAAAAAAAAAAAAACAGATTTTGTGTTCCAAAGAAAGGATTTTGTGTTTCAAAGAACATTTCCCGAATTTTTCTAACCCCATGATGATTGCAAACATGTTACAGATGTTGTTTTGGTCATTAGATGACATTAAAACCCAGAAAATAGCAAAAGAGGTTATTATGTTCTTATTTTGGTCAAAATAAATTTTTTTGCCTATTTTCCTTTTTGATGTTTTTCAAGTAAATTTGAAGCCACCAACATGTTTAGAATGGTTATTTTGATGATTTGAAATAGGTTTGTGGGTCTTAAGTGGTTTACATGACGTTTTAGGAAGATTTGAAGCTAAACAAGTGGCCTAAAACCCAAAAAAGGCTAGCTATGAAGGTCACAAAAGGGTTTTCAGCGGCGGTGTTCATCAGATTTTTCGTTGCTAAAGGATTTTCAGCGACGGTGTTCATCAGATTTTTCGTCACTAAAGGTCAATTTTCCAGAATTTTCTAATTTCATTCCAAATCAATTACGATCCATTCCATTCGCAATCAGAGGTTTCTAGGAGCTATTCTAGGTTTGTCCTCTTCCTCTTGATGAAATTTCATTATTCCTAAGCAATTGGGGCTCATAAATTCACTCATATTTGTTTGCAAAATCACAAAATTCCTTTGACTTTTGAAAAAATAAAAATTTGTTAAAGCCTGTACTTTCTCTTACTAATAGTGATGTATATGTAATGTTTGATCATATTTCTTTAACTAAAGTGTTGCCATGAAAGTTTATGCATCATAATTATAGCACTTCACATAGTCATACTTCAAGTATTTTGATGAACAAGGTAGCTATACTTGGATGATTGTGGAGAAATATTGGAGACTACCATTGTGAGATACTTTAGCCAAATTTCCATTCATTGAGAGAGTATTTGGATTATTCTTATTCACTATTTTCTTTCTTTCTTATTTGGATTGATCTCAAGTAGGCTTTTGAATTGAATACTAAGAACTAATCTCTCTTTTGTAGGAATCATCTTATGCTTTCACTTTTGAGTTGAATGGACCTTGAGAGATGACGTTAGGCTATGCATGTTCTAACCACTAAATAAAGCCTCATGTCCTACCCATTGTGTGTGTCATCAACCCTTTGAAGCCAAACACTTAGCCTTTTATTTCATCACCCACAAAATTTCCTTACCCTTTTTACCATATTTTTAGCCATACCCTATAACTTGGGATGTGCCATGGCACATGAAGACAATGATGAAGGTTAAGCTCTACATCAACAAAAGAGGCGGCGTGTACCGAGGAAATATGTGCTCAAAGTTCAAGAAAAAGGAAAGAAAAAGAAAAGATAAAGAAAAAAAAGATATATATTCAAAAAGAAAAAAAGAGAAAAAGAAAAAAAGTGAAGCATATCAAAAATCCTAGAAGCCTTTGTGAAGTAAATTTGAAGAGCCAAGCCTTATGACACAATAAATGTCTTGATATGTCTCAAGTTCTAGTATTTCCTATCCTTTCTTTCATAACCCATAACCTAGCCCTACATTACAACCATAGTAAAGACCTAATGGATCTTTGGGGACTTCTTACTCGGAAGTGGAGGTATGTACTTCATCTATGGTTCTTAGTATTTGATTTCCTTTCCATGAGATCTATTTTCTGAAATTTCCTTTTATTCATTTTGGATGCATATGTGTCTTACATTTTGATTTCTTTACCAAACTTCATTCACATATGCTGGCTAAGAGTGCAACCCTAGGTTTTGTGAGAAAATTGAGAGTTATCTAGTGGGGCCTAGAGTCAAGGCGAATTTGTACACACACCGAGTGTGGTTATCTTTAAGTTCGAGTGCTTGGAGTATTGGCTATACACTTTACACTATGGTGCATTTTATTTGTAGTGGCATAACTTTAGTTTTTGAATTGTGATTGTCATTCATTCGTTATTATTAGTTTGTTGGAATTATTGCTTCAACGAATTTGTTTTGCAAGGAGCGTTTGTGGGTGTCGTGACTGGTAAACCCTCAGGAGACACAACTCCTCCTACTAGGGACACCTAGAGGTTTAAAGACTTGTGGCACATGCTAAGTGCCATCGAGATTACCTGCGAAAGTGGTTTAGTTTAATTTGTTTGTTTTTAAAATTTTTAATTTTCAATTTTTCTCGAGGACTAGCAAAAGATAGGTTTGGGGGTATTTGATAAGCCTATATTTTATGCCTCTTCTACTTATTTATTTGTTAGTTTACTTGGATTAAATTGGTTGTTTTAATTGGTTTTGTGAGATTTGTGAAGGAATTTTGGAAATAGGAGAAAGTGTGCTAAAAAAGGCAAGAAGATGAAGATTGGAGATTAATCAAGTCAAGAAGCCAAGTCATTCCTTTTGTCGCAAGAATTGTTGTCAAATTTCCTAGT
Source organism: Prunus mume (assembly GCF_029339155.1). Classification (NCBI taxonomy): domain Eukaryota; kingdom Viridiplantae; phylum Streptophyta; class Magnoliopsida; order Rosales; family Rosaceae; genus Prunus; species Prunus mume. Next base: position 23,572,022 of record NC_142700.1, read on the forward strand.
TCAAGATGTTTCAAGTCTTATCAAGTCAAACAAAGAGAAATAAAGAAGACCCTATTTTAGAAGGAATCCTACTTTTATAACAATTGTAATTATACCTTAGATAAGATTTCTAGGAGTCTTATAAATAGGAACACTACTACAAAAAGTGAAAAAGACAACCAGAAAAACACAACGATCTAAGTGAAAACCGTCGTTGTTTTTAAAAGACGACGGTTTTATAAAACCGCCGTGTAATAACACCTTAGACAACTAAAAAATGGAGATTCAAATGGATGTTCCTAAAACACGACGTACTTAATTAAAAAACCGACGTCTTATTGAAATAGGATTTTCAAGTGGTGAAATCATAGCCAACAAATAACGGCGGAAGTTATGAACCGACCGACGTAGAAAGTAAAGACGACGATTTCAAAAAGCCGCCGTTTTACCCAGAAATTAACACGACCAAGTTTTCGTATAAGGCGCCGTATAATTACAAATAAATCCACGGCGGTAAAATACAAAATATCGCCGTATTAAATTAATGTACAACTACGGCAAAGATAAATATAACAACGTCTTTCTCGTATTTCTACGACGATATCTTTAAATCTCACCAAGTTTCATTTAACGACGTATTATACAATTTAACGTCGTATTTATCTACTTTATACGTCATACATTATATTTAAACCGCCGTCTGAATAAGAATTTTTTTATCAATTTATTTATGGGATTTTGTTATCCTACGTCGGTAGATCTACTTAATGACAAGAATTGAAATAACCACGACGGTTTATATAGAAAACCGCCGACATAATCAGATTTTTCTGAGATCACAAGGGTTAGGAAATCTTACAAGATGGAACTCTGTTGCTCATCATAATCTTACCAGAAAGACAATACTTTAGAGGTTAATGATGTATGTGTATTTGTGTCTTTGAGATACACAAACACACATACACATTAACATCCAAAAATATTGATTCTGAAATTTTACTACGGCAGCCTCAGATTTGCAATCAGAGAGACAATTTTTTGGAAGTGGATGATGTGTGTGCATTTGTGTATCTACACAAACGCACACACACATCAACATCCAAACAATTGCCTCCTAAAACTTCACGACGGCAGCCACAGATTTGCAATCAGAGAGACAATTTTTTGAAAATTAGTGATGTGTGTATGTTTATGAATCAGATACACAAACATACACACAAACCAACATTCAAGCAATTGCCTCCCAAGAGATGAGGTGAGACAGAGAAAGGGGCAAGAAGAAGTTGAAACCCTAATCGAATACTAAAACTGAAAGCACCCGTGAAAAAAAACCCTATTTATAATTAAAAAACCAAATCCACGTCGGTTATATTACACATAACGACGTTTAACAAAAATAATCCACGTCGGTTAACAAATACATTACGTCGTTTTAGTCTTACTTAAGACGACAAGAAAAGACGACGGTATAACAAAAAACAGTCGTTGTTTTTATATTCGTATTTGATTTAAATCAGTCACCCAGAAAAGAAACTTTACAAATTCTAGAACATTAATTTCCTCGGGAAAAAAAACTCTATTTATAAAGCACTGTTTTTGAAAAATAAATTGAAAGAAAAAGGGAAAAAAATTATATTTATAATTATAAAAATAAAATCCACGTCGGTTATATTACACATAACGACGTTTGAAAAACGAATCCACGTCGCGAAAAAAATATTGTGTCGCTTTAGTTTAAAAAGACGACGGTATAACAACAAACAGTCGTTGTTTTTATATTAGCATTTGATTTAAATCAGTCCCCCAGAAAAGAAACTTTACAAATTCTAGAACATTAATTTCCTCGGGAAAAAAACTCTATTTATAAGGCACTGTTTTTGAAAAATAAACTGAAAGAACAAGGGAAAAAAAATTATATTTATAATTATAAAAATAAAATCCACGTCGGTTATATTACACATAACGACGTTTGAAAACAAATCCACGTCGCGAAAAAAATATTGCGTCATTTTAGTTTAAAAAAGACGACGGTATAACAACAAATAGTCGTTTTTTATATTGGTATTTGATTTAAATCAGTCCCCCAGAAAAGAAACTTTACAAATTCTAGAACTTTAATTTCCTCGGAAAAAAACTCTATTTATAAGGCAATCTGTTTTTGAAAAATAAACCAAAGAACGAGGGAAAAAATTCTATTTATAATTATAAAAATACAATCCACGTCGGTTATATTACACATAAGACGTTTTTAAAACGAATACATGTCGCGAAAAAAATTATTACGTCGTCTTAGTTTACAAAAAGACATCGGTAGAACATAAAACCGTCATTGTTTCAATTTCTTTAACCGTTCTCTTTCTGAAGCCATTTCTATTCTTTATCGCATTCTTGAAAACCCATCTTCTTCTTCAGAAGCTCTACGGATAACCCATCTTCTTCACTAATGCCGATAACCCATCTTCTTCTATCACAAACCTGACGGATCTTCTTAGCCAAGAAAATCGAGCAGAGGCTGACATATGATCTTCAGGTTTCCCTGAGAAGCAAACTTTCCTTCGATAGCGAGTGGAGGTCAGACTTGCATCTCTTTTGATGGAAAGCAAGGAGTATTCAGAAGCACTAAGTCTCCTATCAGGATTGACAAGCTTCATCTTGTGGACATAGATTTGTTGGAGAGTAAGCTCCATTTCTCTTGGAGAAAGACATCCAAATTATTGTCTTCGAGATGTGAGAGATTGTGTCTTTGAGAGAGGAAGAACTTGGAAACCTAAATGAAAACTGAAACTGAAAGAAAGCGACAAATTTATACAATAAATTTTTAAAACCAACGGCGGTCCTTACAAAAACCGCCGTCTATTTACAAAATTCCACGTCGGTATATTACAACAAAATGACGTATATTATAAAAATAAACGTCGGTAAATTACAAAAAACCGTTGTGTTAAATAATTCTACCATGACGCGAGATATTGATTTATCGACTTTTATTTAGGAGTTTACTACGGCGGCACCTACAACACTACTGTCGTATTTATTTACCACGTCCTAAGTTCAAATTATCGTCGTAGTTTGTCTATTAATACGTCGTCGTTCTATGTAAACCGCCGTCTTATTACTATGAAACGGCTTGTATACATATACAACTTTTCGTCTACCCGACTTACACATGCATGCTTCCAAACCCGAGAAAAATTTCAATCTCCCGAGAAAACTTTTCGTCTTTTTCCTTGTCGAGCAATCTTTGTTAGAGTATCTCATCATCTTCCTCTCGCCTTCGTCGTTGTCTTTGAACTTAAACACCAAACTTCGAGAGAAAGCTTTCATTGTACGCAAAAGGTAAGCTTTCATTTCTCACTATTTTTGTTGCTATTTTGCATGCTCATACGGTTTTTGTTTTCAAAATATTTTTACCTTTTTTCTGGCGAAAATCATTTTTATTCTTTCCAAGTTTGATAAAATACACAGACAGAGAGGGAAAGTTTCCAACTTTGAACACAACTAATTCAATTAAATAAGACGACGGTAGCTTCTTATTTACGTGGTTAAATATGTAGACCACGACGGTTCATCAGTCATCCTAGCGTCGTCTTAAAATTGATCTAAGTTGTTTTTAAAATGACGGTCAATTTTTTATTTGCTTGTTTAATTGCAGGTTTGATTTCTCTGAACCATGGTTTTCATTTTTTCTAATTTAATAAAATACAAAGACAAAGAAAATAGGGTTTGGTATCTTATATAGACGACGGTATCTTATTATTGACGCCGTGTGAATGTCCATACCATGACGTTATACTAAGATACCGTCGTTTATAAAAGATGTCAAACCTTTCTTTCTTTTTCTTTGTATTTTATCAAATTAGGAAAAACAAAAACCATGTTTCAAAGAAATTAAACCTGCAATCAAACATTCACAGAGAAAGAAAAATGTTTTTGGTTTCTTATAAATACGAGGGTAGCTTATTATTTACGTCGTATGAATATCCATAACACGACGTTATATTAATATTTACGTCGTGTGAATTTGAATATCACGACGTCGTGTAAATATCGCCGTAATAAGTTCTTATTACGTCTTCTTTAATATTGTTTCGTCGTTGTTTAAATACTCTCGTTTTAAACATTTATTACGTCTAATGTTATGTTATTACGTCGTATTTTATAAAAACCGTCGTGCTTGTGTTCTAATTTTTTCCTGAAATATTTTCACTTGCGTGTTTGTTTTTTCAGAACCATGGTTTCTCAAGACCAAAGTAAGGACTCGCTCCAAAAAAATGGAGGTAAGGAGCTTGGAATGGTAACTCCTCCGACAAGCCCTTGAAGAAGATGAAGTTTGTTTCATCTGCGAGACAGAACCAACCAGCACGACAACAATTTCTGAGGATTCAAAGTCAGGTCGAGGTATGAGCACAATGCCTCGTGTTGTGAAGAGAAAATTGCATAATCAAGCCGCTTGTTGAGTACAATAAAGGGGAAAGGATGTGGCCTGCACATACCTTGAGATGCAGTCCTACATTGGTGTGTTGGCACGCTCCAGAGTCCCACTTATGGACAAGAAATGGGCTGAAATCCCCAAGGATATAAAGGAGCAGATTTGGGAAGCCGTTGACATGGCTTTTGTGGTAGGTCAAGGGGGCAAGACCTCGGTGTTATCTTCTGCAGCTAAGAAATGGAAGGATTTCAAGTCTACACTGATGAGGCATTATATCCTTCCATACATCAAGGAGAGGAAGAAATTAAGCCAACCCCCTGAAGTATATAAATTCATAGAGAAAGCAGAATGGGATGCCTTTGTAGCTTCAAGGTTATCCAAAGAATTTGAGTCTGTGCATTCTCAACATTCACAAATTAGGGAGAAACTTGAGTACAATCATCGATTGTCTCGAAAAGGATATGCTGGTTTGGAGGATCAATTGGAGGAAACCATGCCTGGGGTAGAAATTGATCGATCTACCTTATGGAAGAAAGCTAGACAGGACAAACATGGTAACATCCCGGATCCAAAGGTGGCAGAGAAAGCAAAATTAATTGTAAGCCTACACACTCTGTTTTAAATTTTTATTAAACTGTGTATAATTCTTATTACGTCTTATGTTATATTTTTCCATCGTGATGAATGATTTTACTACGTCGAAATGTTTTAAAAAGCGCTGTGAAAGATCTAAATCTGGAATCACAACTCTGTTTTCTGTAATTATAGCATAAGATGTCGGTGGTTAATTTTTTTCGTCGTGTGAATGATATTACTACGCCGAAATGTTTTCAAAACGTCGTGAAAGATCTAAATCTGGAATCACAACTCTGTTTTCTGTAATTATAGCATAAGACATCGGTGGTTTATTTATTTCATCGTTTGAAACAACTAAACATGTCGTTATTTAAGTAACGTCGTTATAAATATATTATAACGTCGATTTCAATGTTGTTGCGTCGTGTGAAATTATATAATGCGTCGTTTGTTTATAAATAACCGTCGTGTGTTTTCTTGTGCTGACTTTTTTATATGTCTTTGTTTTAGGATGAATTGCAAAAACAAGTGGCTGAAGACAGTCTTAGTGTAACTGGCAAGTAATGATGTGTTGACCTTGGCTTTGGGTCCCGAGCATCCAGGGAGAGTAAGAGGGGTAGGTGCTGGGATTTCCCCTAGGCAATTCTTCAATTTACCTAGACAACAGAGGGTAAAGTTTGCCGATCAATTGAAGGAAAGTTTAAGAATTGTCCTTCAAGAAGAGACTAAGAAGATGGAAGCTAGATCAAGGGAAGAGGCTTTAAGGATGGAGGCTAGAACCAAACAATTGGTAGAGGCTGAGAGGGAACATATACTAAGTCAGCTTTCCCAACTCATCCCCAATTTTGATCCAAGCATGCTTAAACCGAAAACTAGCCCTTGTCAAAACCAAGGTCTAGAGCAAAGTCCCAAAAATCCAATGTCTGATAAAGCAAGCTGCTCTGGGGCTGATGTGAGATCCCTACATTTAGAGGATGATACTGCCAAAAATGGGGAACAGCAGGAAGAAACGGTAACATATCTGAACTTTGAATTCTCTGTTTTTTTAAACATTAGACGTCGTTATTATGAAGAAACCCGTCATTTTAAAACCATACCACGACGATTTTATAAATAAACCGTCGTTTTTATTTAAATACCACGTCGTATTTAGTTTACTTGTTTTACACGCCATTAGACGTCGTACTTTGTGGTTTTTAGACGACGGTTTTAGTCCGTTACCGACGTAATAGACAATTACCACGACGTTTATTATTTACCATCGTTTAATAATTTTAAGACGTCCATAATTCTTACATACCGTCTTATGTTATGCCTTACCACGACGTTTTGATTTAATTTTTTTACTTTCTGTACAATCGGCTATATATATATATTTCTTTATTACTTAAAACAGAAATCTGGGGCTTTAGAAAATCAAGATGAAGAGAAGAAAGAAGAAAAAAAAGATGAAGAGAAGAAGGGAGAAGAAAAAGATGAAGGGAAGAAGGAAGAAAAAAAAGAGAAAAAAGATGAAGGCAAAAAGGAAGACAAAAATGATGAAGAAAAATAAGATGAAGAAAAGCATGACGAAGAGGTATATTTTCATAACTTTGCCTTTTTTATTTGTTTTTCACATTTCAGACGTCGATATTTTTCTTTAAACCGTCATTTGTTTTCAAATTAGACGTCGGAATTTATTTCCTATGACGTAATAAATTATTTAAAACGACGGTTTTTTATTACCGTCGTTTAAATTATTATCAGACGACGTTTTTTAATTTAAACCATCGTTTTTATTGAATTACCACGTCATTTTATTTTGCTTTATTTCTTTAAACAGGGTAATGAAGTAGTTGATTATTCAAATGTGGAGGTGCCATCTTCCTTACAATCCCTTTGTCGTTATGTGGAAACGACACTAAAGCCTCAGAAGAAGATGATGACCTTCACAATTGAGAAGGAGGCGTTTGGTGCAGATCGCAGACCTTCGTCTTGCATGAAGATATTACACAGTTTGCGGTGAATGGAAGAAATTGGGGCTACTGTGGTTGCAGTATATATGAGGTTTGTCCTTATCAAATATCAAACATTATAGCATAAGACGTCGGTGGTTTAATTATTGCGTCGTTTTAAACCACTAACCACGTGTTTCTTTTTTACCGTCGTGATAAATTAGTTATAACGTCTGTTTCTATTTCAGTTCGTCGTGTGAAATTGTATAATACGTCATTTGTTTATAAATAACCGTCGTTTGTTTTATATATTCAGGGGCTTATATGATCATTTGAGAGAAGCAAATATGTGCAGATGGTTGGCTTTATCGACTCGCTAGCGCCAACGCTGGTCACTAATCGCATGATCTCGAATTGTAGCCACCGACTTAAACAGATGGTGAACAGATTTTCATGATGCCTTACAATCCAGGTTAGCCTCCTTAAAAGGATTTTGTTTGTATGATTTTCACTAACTGACCACTTATAAAACTGTTTAACTAATTTTGTGTCGCTTGAAACATCTAACCACGTCGGTTATTTATTTATTGGGTCGCTTGAAACAACTAACCATGTCGGTAGTTAATTACCGTCGTGATAAATTTATAATGACGCTGATGATTACGCTATTACGCCGTGTGAAACTATATAATACGCCGGTTTTTATAAATAACCGTCGCTTGTTTTCTTGTGCTGACTTTTTATATTAACCGTCGCTTTTATTTTAATTTTGTGCAGCCGCTATTGGGTCTTGTTGATTGTGAGAGCAAAGACGGAAACCGCTCGCTTTCGGATCCTCCGCTGGAAATCGTAGTTGATGAGGAGGGCAAAAACATCGTGAATAAAGTGCTTTAAAATTTATAATTCCCACATAGGCGTACCAGGCCGTAAAGCACCAATTTGGAAAACTCGCCAGCACACCAAAGCAACCCAAAGCAGTTGTAATGCGGTATTATGTGATGACATCATCATGGATCCTTCCTTGGAGTTTGAGAAGAAGGTAAGAAGAAAAGTTTCAGAAACATTTTATGTGGTTTTTTGTATTATCAACGACGGTCCTTTAAAATTACCGTCGTTGAATCGATAGACTACGTCGGTTATGAAAAAGCGTCGTCTGTGACTAAATTTCTTTTTATTTTGTAAAGCTTAATAATTATTGTTTATGGATTGCAGTTTGCCAAGGGAAAAGATCAAGCGCCATACCCCCAAGTAGCCATTGATGAAGTTCGGAAAGAATGGGCAGAGTTTGTTTGCCTTCATATGGAATAGAGGATTTTTGGAACACATGATATTTTTATATGTACTAATTTTGTCTATAATATATAATGTACAAATTTTGTCTATAATATACATCCTTTTTTCCCTGAAAATTTGTTGAGGTTTTCATAATATAAAAGAAAAAACAACTTATGAATCGACGTGTAATAACTTTCCAACGATATAATTATGTAAAAACCGACGTAAAATGATATTTAGACGTACATAGGACGTCGTTTTAGTGAAAATTTCGCCATGGTTTCGCTTTTAAACGACGTCCTTTGAACAAGTAAGTCGTTTATTATATAATTTAGAGTTTAGGGTTTAGGTTAATACTTTTTAACGACGGTGATTCAGTCGTGGAATATGTATTTTACATCGGATAGTGAAACACCCGCCGTGGTTTGTTGTTGATATAAGAATATTTTATTATTTTTAATTCAAAATTTTAAAAAGAAATTTAAAATAAATCCAAAAAATTCAACTTCAACTCCTATGAAGTCATTGATATATTTTCTTTCCCCTAAACCCCAAAAAAATGCAGTTTGAGTAATAAAAGTTTAAAATGACCAACCAAAATAAAATAGTTTTGATGAGTCATAACATCACTTATATAGTTTGATGGTTTAGGGTTTAGGGTTTGGGGTTTAGGGTTGTTATTTATTAGGGTTTAGGTTAAAGTATAATTTTTGGGGTTTAGGGTTTATGTTTGTTATATATTAGGTCAGTAAAACCATAAACAATTTTATAAAATTAAATTTTACAAATATATAATTTATGGTTTTAAAGTTTAGGGTATTACTTTTAACGACGGTGATTGAGTCGTGGAATATTGAGTTTACGTTGGATAGTGAAAAATCCGACATGGTTTCTCTTTTAAATGACTTTTTTTTACACGTGAGTCGTTTATTATCATTTACAACGTCGTTAGTTACTTAACCCCGCTGTGGTTTGTTGTTGATATAAGAATATTTTATTATTTTTAATTCAAAATTTTAAAAAGAAATTTAAAATAAATCCAAAAAATTCAACTTCAACTCCTATGAAGTCATTGATATATTTTCTTTCCCCCAAACCCCAAAAAAATGTAGTTTGAGTAATAAAAGTTTAAAATGACCAACCAAAATAAAATAGTTTTGATGAGTCATAACATCACTTATAAAGTTTGATGGTTTAGGGTTTAGGGTTTGGGGTTTAGGGTTGTTATTTATTAGGGTTTAGGGTTAAAGTATAATTTTTGGGGTTTAGGGTTTATGTTTGTTATATATTAGGCTGTAAAACCATAAACAATTTTATAAAATTAAATTTTACAAATATATAATTTATGGTTTTAAAGTTTAGGGTATTACTTTTAACGACGGTGATTGAGTCGTGGAATATTGACTTTACGTTGTATGGTGAAAAATCTGACATTGTTTCTCTTTTAAACGACATTTTTTTACACGTGAGTCATTTATTATCATTTACAACGTCGTTAGTTACTTAACCCCGCCGTGGTTTGTTGTTGATATAAGAATATTTTATTATTTTTAATTCAAAGTTTTAAAAAGAAATTTAAAATAAATCCAAAAAATTCAACTTCAACTCCTATGAAGTCATTGATATATTTTCTTTCCCTAAACCCCAAAAAAATGCAGTTTGAGTAATAAAAGTTTAAAATGACCAACCAAAATAAAATAGTTTTGATCAGTCATAACATCACTTATATAGTTTGATGGTTTAGGTTTAGGGTTTGGGGTTTAGGTTGTTATTTATTAGGGTTTAGGTTAAAGTATAATTTTGGGGTTTAGGGTTTATGTTTGTTATATATTAGGCTGTAAAACCATAAATAATTTTATAAAATTAAATTTTACAAATATATAATTTATGGTTTTAAAGTTTAGGGTATTACTTTTAACAATGGTGATTGAGTCGTGGAATATTGACTTTACGTCGTATGGTGAAAAATCCGCCATGGTTTCTCTTTTAAACGACGTTTTGTTTACACGTGAGTCGTTTATTGTTATTTACGACGTCGTTAATTACTTAACCACGACGTGGTTTTGCATAGTTTTGACGACTTCTGTTTGATTTTGCGTCATACATAGTTTTACCACGATGTCCTTAATGTAATAAGCGTCATGTTTAATGTGAAATTTTAACGATGTTTGTTTTTTCTGTCTATGTTTTAAAGAGCGTGCTTTCTTAAAATATTCGCGGGACCTAAAATTTTCAGATTTGGCTCTTAGTCTTATACTTCTAACCCTGAACCCTAAAATTTTCAGATTTCGCACAACATAACATTTCGCTCTCTCACTTCATCTCTAATTCAAAGTTGGGCTCTCCAGGCTGTGTCAAATCCAATTTGGTAATAATCTGTGAGCTCGCCAACCTATAAGTACAAACCCTCTCTTCCCCTTGTAAATTCATTGAATGATATTACGTTGTTTTGTTAAAGGGTTTTAGGTATATGTTTTGAGATCTGTTAATAATGTTGTTGGAGGTATGGGTTCATGGATTTTCTGTTTAATGTTTTCTTGATCACTCTCTGTTATGTTGAATAGGGAATGGATTTCATTTTGTCGGATCTTTTAATCACTCTCTGTTATGTTGAATTGGGAATGGATTTATTGTTTTAATGCTTAGTATATGTTGGTTTCATGTATATGTTGGTTTCATGCTTGGTTTCATGTATATGTTGTGTTCTTAATAGGGTTTTGGGATCTTGAAAATAAACTGGATATCGACTCATTTTCAGGCATACGACGATTTACGGTTTTTACTTTAAACCGTCGTTTTTATTACTTATACACGACGGTGTTATTTAACTACCGTCGTGGTTATAATTAGACGACGTTTGTTGAAAATCCGTCGTCATATATGTCAAATACGTCTGCTTTTGTTTAAAAATCGCCGTCTCGTTGTATATTACTTGCTGTTAGACTTTATATAATCTGCTATAGTGATGGTCATTGCTTGTCTTTTCACTTTATTATATATAATAGGGTATAGTGTCGGAGATGGATAAGTCATGGATGCACTCGGATAGAAGATCGAAGGCATATGAGTTAGGGGTGGAAGCATTTTTGAACTTTTCTGTAGAAAATCTTCTAACTACAACACATATCCGTTGTCCATGTGTTAAATGTGTTAATTTGAAATTGTTTGGGGTTGGAATTATAAGGGATCACTTATACTTTAATGAAGTTGACCAAAGCTATAAGAATTTAACATTTCACGGAGAACCTTGGGAAGCAACTACTAATGCTAGTAGAAATGTTGAAGAAGATGATGACCATAGTAGGTACAGTTTTGTGTCTGAAGAAATAGAGATGGATGATAAGGTTTTGGTGATTTTGGATCTGATCCTTATGAGTTTGCCAATGTGATTAGGGATGGAGATCAACCATTGTACCCTGGTTGTAGAAAGTACACGAAGTTATCGGCATTAGTGAAGTTGTATAATTTGAAGGCAAAACATGGGATGAGTGATGTCTGTTTTACAGAATTATTAATACTTCAAGGCGATTTGCTTCCAGAAGGAAATACAATACCGGCCTCTATGTATGAGGCAAAAAAGACTTTGTGTGCATTGGGGCTGAGTTATGAGAAAATGCACGCATGCCCCAATGATTGCATCTTGTATAGGAAGGAGTATGAGAATTTAACTCATTATCCTACTTGTGGTATCTCAAGGTGGAAGGAAGACAAAGATTCAATCTTGAAAGAGGGTGTGCTAGCGAAGGTAGTGTGATATTTTCCTCCAATTCCAAGGTTTAAAAGGATGTTTCGATCACATGAGACCGCTAAGAGTTTGACTTGGCATGCTGCTAGAAAATCAATTGAAGGTTATATGTCTCATCCGCGGATTCCCCGTCTTGGAAACTTCTTGATGATAAATGGCCCGAGTTTGGTAATGAGCCGAGAAACTTGAGATTGGCTCTTTCATCTGATGGATTCAATCCCCACAGTTCTCTAAGTAGCAGATATAGTTGCTTGCCAGTTATCTTAGTTACATATAATCTCCCTCCATGCTGTGCATGAAACGAAAGTTCATGATGTTGACCTTATTGATTTCCGGTCCTAAACAGCTCGAAAATGATATAGATGTCTACTTTGAGCCTTTGATTGATGATTTAACATCTTTGTGGGATGTGATTAGAGGAGTGTATGATGTACATAATGGAGAATACTTTACACTTAGAGCTGCATTAATGTGGACAATTATTGATTTCCCCGCCTATGGAAACTTATCTGGTTGTGTTGTTAAAGGATATAAAGCTTGTCCAATATGCGGCGATGATACACCTAGTCACAGGTTGAAAAATAGCCACAAAATTTGTTACATTGGGCATAGAAAATGGTTACCAATCAATCATCCATATAGGAGGCAACGTGCAGCTTTTAATAGGAAACTGAATATGGCACGCCTCGAGCCATTAACCGGAGAAGAAGTGCTGCATATGGTTGAAGATGGTGACAGAGTTTGTTGGAAGAAGAAATCAATATTCTTTGATCTCGAGTATTGGAAATACCTTCCTGTGAGACATGTCCTAGATGTTATGCACATTGAGAAGAATGTTTGCGATAGTATCATTGGTACATTGTTGGAGATCCCTAGAAAAAATAAAGATGGGATTGTCTGCTCGATTAGATTTATTGAATATGGGGGTCAAAACTGATTTGCAACCCGAGTATGGAGAAAGACGTACTCGTTTGCCTCCCGGGCCTTGAAATTTGTCAAGAGCAGAGAAGAGAGAGGTTTGCAATTCTTTCTATGGTATGAAGGTCCCTGAAGGTTATTCTTCAAATATAAAAAATCTTGTATCTTTACAAGATTCAAGACTTCTTGACCTTAAATCACATGATTGTCATACCTTAATGCAACAATTGCTCCCTGTGGTAATTTGTTCTATTTTGGAGAAGCCTGCAAGGTATGCAATAACTCGTTTGTGCTTCTTCTTCAATGCTATATGTGCAAAGACTGTTGATGTTTTCAAGCTAGATAAGTTGGAAGAAGATGTAGTAGTTACTTTGTGTTTGCTTGAGAAGTACTTTCCCCCTTCATTCTTTGATATCATGGTTCATCTACTAGTATATCTTGTCAGAGAAGTTCATCTATGTGGGCCAGTATATTTTAGATGGATGTATCCGTTTGAAAGATATATGAAAGTGCTAAAGGGGTATGTTTAGAATCGTACTCGTCCCGAAGGTTGCATTGCCGAGCGGTATATAGTCAAGAAGTGTAGAGTTTTGTACCGAACATTTATCTGATGTTAGTACAGTTGGAGTGCCTTGAAGCCAAAAGATGGGAGTTTCAAAGCCATTATCAGGTTGCACAGTGAGCGTAGTTAATCGGGACCTGTTGAACCAAGCTCATCTATATGTCTTGGAGAATACGGAGGAAGTCCTACCTTATATCGAGTACGTATGAGTTATTCTTTAAGTTTCCATTTTAAATTATTTCTTATGTTTATCTTATATGTTTGGGACCGTAATACTTGAATTTTGTGTGTCATGTAGGCAACATATGATCTACATCAAGACCGCTTATCCAAAATTTAGAAAGAGAACAAAGTGGCTGCAGGATAAGCACAATAGCACTTTCATTCAATGGCTACGCTTCAAGGTATATGTTATTGAATAACATATTGGACTTTTAATTTTCTTCTTTCTATGTTAGATTGAATTAAGTTATGATTAATTTGCAGGTTCAAAGTGAACTTAATGAGGAAGACAATCATGGCGTATCAGAAAATTTAAGGTGGCTAGCAATGGTCCAAACATGGCAAAGTGCCATTATATAGGAGCTATCTCATTAAAGGTATTAAATTCAACATCAAGGCACAAGATGATGTGCGGACAACTCAAAATAGTAGAGTTTATTTACTTGCACATACTATGCAAGTTGCTAGTGCCAAGGATAAAAACCCAATTCTCTCAAATATGGGTTTCTATGGTGTCATTCAAGAAATTGGGACCTTGACTACCAAAAGTTTACAATCCCAGTCTTTAGGTGTGATTGGATTGATAATACTTCTGGTCTTGTAGTGGATTTAACTTGGATTTACCCTGTAGATTTGAGTAAAATTGGACATAGGAATGACCAATTTGTTTTGGCTTCTCAAGTCAAACAAGTATTTTTTGTTGACGACCCGATGCATCGTGGTTGGTCGGTAGTGTTATCAATGCCTAATAGAGAATATAATGATGTTATTGGTGATGATGTCTTAGGTGATGTGAGAATTGAGTGTGAGCCATTTACTAGAGGGATGCCAAATGTTGACACATTTGATGAAGTGGTGGTTGAGTTAGGGAGTCAAAATATTCGAGATGGGTGTGAAGATATATGGGTTGAATGATGCTTTATGTAATTGGCAGTGTATGACATTAATTTTGTAATATATTGTAATGTGATTTCTTCACTTTCATTATACAGGTTTTGGCCACAAAACAATCAGTACAAAAATTATGGTTACAGATTACAAACACGACAGTTTTGATAAAAATGTGAAAAACAAACATCTGTTCTAATAAATAACGACGTTTTGGAGCATTCAACGACCGCAATATATTTACCGACGTCTTAAAGCAACGTAACAATGAAGAACCACGACGCTATTGTGAAACAGTTATTCAGGATAACACGTCGGACAAGCATAAAGAACCGCCATGTAATTCAAAATAACACGACTCCAATCCCATAATATCGACGTCTAAAAGACGATAATTTTAACCTGAACATTACAAAAGACGACATCGTCATGAATTTACCACGTCGTATGTTCTTTCATAAACGAAGTGGAAAAGGATGAATTCACGACGATATTTGAAGTCCATTAAATTTGTTGACGTTAAGATATATGAATTAGACGACGTTAATTTTTTTAATGAAGACGTATAAATTATTAAACACGACGGTCTTTTTCATGGTAACGACGTTGTATATAGACGACAACGTCGTCCTTATAAATTACTGTGTCGTAATTAATGACCCCATTATTTTTTCCACGTCGTTTATTTTCAAAATATGACGTATAAATTCTGTAATACGGCTCTCATTTATTTGGAACCGACGTTGTTTATTCATTTCAACGTCATCTCTGTAAATACATGCGTCGTAAGTAATGACCCGACATCTATTTCCACGTCGAATTCATAAAAAATCGAAGTGGAAAATTTCTTTTACGACGGTATTTGAAGTCCATTAAATTTGTCGACGTTAAGATATATGAATTAGACGACGTCAATTTTATTAATGAAGACGAATAAATTATTAAAGACGACGATCTTTTTCATGATAACGATGTTGTATATAGACGACAACGTCGTCCTCATAAATTACTGTGTCGTAATTAATGACCCCATCATTTTTTCCACGTCGTTTATTTTCAAAATATGACGTATAAATTTTGTAATACGGCTCTCATTTATTTGGAACCGACGTTGTTTATTCATTTCAACGTCGTCTCTGTAAATACATGTGTTGTAAGTAATAACCCTGACATCTATTTCCACGTCATAATTCATAGAAAAATCGAAGTGGAAAATTTATTTTACGACGGTTGTTGGAAATGTTGTGACGTAGTAGGTGTCAATAACGTCGTCTATTATGATTGTAAAGACGTCATATTTATATTTGTCGTTAAATATTTATTTAACGGCGTTAAGTTTTAGTTCTCGTCGTTGTATGTTTATCTTGCAGCCATGTTCTGTTAGTATATGTCATATGTTTCCTTTTTAACGACGTTTTTTTGTTGGAGTTGGTTGTCTATTCTCATCCTCGACTGTTTTTTTATGTCTTTTTGCAGCACAAAGACGTCGGTTTTGATTTTTTGATGACGTTTTTTGTTTTAACAACGACGGTTATTCACCGTCATGGTTTTGTTATGGAAAAGATGTCGGTGGATTCCACGACCATTTGAAAACAGAATACACGACGGTGAATTCCGGTCGTGTTTTTCCTTTTTTGTAGTAGTGGTGGCTGCCCTCTTTTCCTTTCATTTGGCATGGCATGCTTTATTTTCTGATTTTCTCTCATTCTCTTCTTTCTTCTTCTTCTTCAAGACCTAAACCTGTAGGTATTGTGCATCAGTACATAAATCATATTTTGGAAGCTAGGATTAGAAAACTTCCTTGATGAAAGTTTTTTGAATTTCGGAAGCTAGAATTTTTTGAATTTTTCTGATACCTCAAAGCTGGTTTGCAACTTCTGCATTCATCCATGGCTAGTGAGTTTCTGCAGATTCTGCTTCTGCATGTGTCTTTAACTTATGATGCTTGGATGATTACGCTTGCTTCACAAAATTTGCTCGAAATTATGTTGTTTATAACATATCCAAAATTAAGGATCATCCACCCATTCTAGTGTTCTCTGCCTCCATTTTTCTGAAGCATGTTCATGAGTTGATGTTGATGCCTTTGTTGCATGCTTGTTTTCTATGCTTCAATGCTTGAGTTCCTCTGTATTTCCCAGTATTTGGGAACTAGAAATCAAATTCTGAGGTTGACTTTCTGGTTTAGGATTCTAGCTTGGTGATAAACAAGAGTCATACAAGCTCACTTGGGTAATGCATGCCAAGTGTTTGTCAAAATATCTCAAAGTAGCTTGCTGGCTGTTTTTGAACTTTAAAATGTTTCTTTTCAAATCTGAGTTGGAGCTTTTGAGACATGAAAATGGACTTCTCAATGGTTATGTTGGAATTGGTCTTGCGTCACTTGAAGAAAAAATGAATTTTTGGCGGAATAAGGGTTAAGTTGCTGGAGCTGTACAGTTTCTGCTGCATGGGCTGTTTTAGAAATCTGTTTGACATGCTTCCCTAGCTTGAAATGCAACGAAATTTTGGGAAAATGAAGCTTGATATGTCTAGTTCTAATCTGGAAAGTTTGGGATTTGTTGGTTGTAAGCTTGATTTATAGTGATTTTGTAAAGGTGGCATGTTCTAGCTAGGATGGTTGGAAAGCTTGTGTATAAGTTTTGCTTGGCATGCTGCTTTTTGTTAAGAATTTGGCATGTCCTTTCTATTGGCATTGAGTACTAATCTGAGTATTGCTAGAGCATGTTCTTGAGCAATATTGTCGTGAGAGCATGAAGTGGAATGGTATTGTCGTAAGAGCATGAGTTCTTCAATTTGCTTTGAAATGCCCGAATTGCTTGGAATGCTTGAATGAAATGAAATTTCTTGGCATGTGAATTGGTATCACGCCCTGTAAATTTTGTCAAATGCTTGACAAATGAGTTTGCTTGCACTTTGATAAAATTATGCTTCCGGCGTCTCTGTTTGTGTATGAGTACCTTTCCGGCGTCTGATTTTGGCTAACGTATTCTCTTGTTTAGAAGCTCCAAAGCATGAAAAAGCATGAGATGTCTAATTTTCTAGGATTTTGATAGCATGAAAGTGAGTTTTGGTCTCTTGTAACTTTTCTTTGGAAAACATTATGCCTCAATAGTGACTATGCTTTCGGCACCTTTTCGTTTACGAGTTCCTTCCAAGACTGATATGGCCAACGTACTCCATTGTTTCTTTTTCAGGCTTGATTGAGAGGTTCTAAAGCATGAGGAATGCCATCTTCTTACTGATTTGCTGGGAACTTGATAGAATAAAGGTGAGTTTTTGATTACTTTCACAGATGTAATGAGTTTGTTGAACTCTCCAGCGTCTGTATCTTTTTTTCAGACTTGATTTAGAGGTTCCAAAGCATGAGAAGAACAAGCCAGTTGTTGAGGTCTTTTAGAGGTGCAATGAGGTTGTTTAATTGTTGTAAGGATGGATTGAAATCGGGTAGAGGCTAAGAAGGTTTGAAAAGAAAAAAAGGCAAGTGGTGGAAACAGTGATGAATGAATGCATATAGCTTGGACTTGGTTGAAGATGTGAATAATGTTGAATCACAGCTCTCAGAACCGAGGCATAGCTTGGTTTAGCATGAGAAACTTTGAAGTGCTTGTGCTTGACTTTTTTTTTCAATTGGCAGGAAGCCCCCAAGTCATTTGGAACTGAATTTTGACTCCTTTTCTTTTTTTACAGATCTGCTTGGCATGAAGCCCCTAAGTGTTTTGGAGTTTGCATGTGTAGTTCGCTTCAATGGTATGAATGATGGATTTGCCTAAGCCCCCAACCCTTGTACAAGATCTGTTTTTGCTTAAGAATGGAGATCTAAGACACAAGTAAAAGACACATGTCAGTAACCTTTATTATGCTTGTTCTGCAAAGTAGATAGCCAACAAAAGGAAAATAGAAAAAGAAAGAGCGATGCTCTTATCTCTTTATTTTCTTTGGTTTATTACTTCTGGTTTTTTTGTTGGAGTCATTGGTGAAGATAATGGCCTAATCCCGAGTAGAGTCGTCAATTTATGTAAGGGCTTTTTCTTCCTTGTAAATGGGTTGGGTTCTTTGTAAAAGGCGATTGATGAAATTGTCCCCTTTATCCGAGTTCGAAAATCTAGCCCTAAAATGCTTCGAAAGGGCAGCAGAGCCTTAGGAAGTATCTTGGTTATCTTCACCAACCAAAACAACACAACTTACAGATAAATTCTTGGCTTTGCATGAGAAGCTTGTGGCATAGGAGCAAAATTGTCATGAGTTTAGCACTTAAGAGAAAACTAAGTGTTCCTAGGGGAAAGATGGAGTATTAAGGTTGGAGAGAAAGGATTTTGCAGAGAGGTTTGGTTGAGCATGAGGAAAAAGAGAAAAAGGTGGCTTGAGTGTTTTTCCTGCAGCTTGATAGAGACTCATCAAGTGTCGAACACTTGCCAAGAGGGAAAACTTAGGGAAAAGGATGGCTGAGCACAAAATTGCTGGGTTTTGGGAGTAGAGAGAAGCTTGCTCTCTGATGTGGTTGATCTTGTTGGGTAGAAGAGGCCCCCTTTTATAGCCGCTGGAAGTGACATTTTCCAAGAAACCCTAATGGTTTCTATCCAATTTCCAAGTCTTTCCCTTCATTTCTCCCCTCGTCTCTTCAATCATCCTTTTTTGGTGAAATCCACTCTCCCATTTGCCCAAAATCAGGGATTTTTGGGAGCTCAAGGCCCCCTTTCCCGCCACTGTTTCAGACTCCTATTTTTAGCCATCTTTCTTCCTTCTTTTCTCCCCTCTTCCAAGGCTAGGTCTGATGAGGGAAAGAAATAGGTATGCATGCTGGTTCAAAGGGTGATCTGCGCTCCAATATCCCTTGGTCATTTGGAAGTTTTTACTTGAAACTTGCTCTTCCCATGTGCTGGAGCTTCCCTGTAGCTTTTCAGACTTTCCTTCGTGGTTTTATTCTTCAGCCAAGTGCTGGAGCTTTGCAACTCTTGTATTGTAATTGTACGGGCCAAGTTGATTTATTGAGTAAGTGGGCTTTCTTTGTCAAATGTTTGGGCTTTTTGGTTGAGTCAATAGGCTATTTTGGTTGGGCTATTTTTTCTTTGAAGTGATTTCTTTTCTCTCTTGTGCTTACCCACATGCTTGGGCCTATGAAATGGGTTCGAGTCCCGAGGCTCCCAAGCAACCCGAGACTTTCATTTCTCGGCCCATCAATGGGCCTCATGACAATATATTACCATCCATACCACAACCCACTCAAGCAAGCCCCGGGCATCTTGAGTGGCTTGGACCCACTTAAGCTTGTAGCGTGGCATGATGTTTATTTGCTTGGTGCGGCATGTGTGCAAAGCGTATATGACGAACTTTCGCGTGCCCAAATCGGGTTTCTTCTTGATAAGGTATCGTATTGGGCCGAGAATTTATTTAGGCCAAACCGTGGATTTTTGGGCCTCAACAAATGACACATGGCAACGGTGATGTGTCGTATCCCATAACCCCACGTATTATTCATGTTTCATTTTTGTGAGTTTATCTTAAAAAATTCATAAAAAATCATTAAAAAATAAGAAAAATACACCAAATTTTTTTACAAATTCCTTGCGACATTATCTTCAACTATGATACTCAAAAATCAAAATTTGACTTTGAGAAATTTGAAGGAATAATTGGAGGAAGAGTTGTAGTGATGAAGACTAGTAATCTTCAACTTAGCATTATTGTTAGTATGGAAGCAAACTTGACTTTGCAAAATTATTTGAATTTTTCTCTAAGTCAAAATTGTATTTTAAGTCTCAAAAGATGTTGGAAATATTGCAAGGAGTTCGTTGTATTTTATTGTGAATTTTTCAGATTTATTATCAAATTATTATGATTTTCGGAAGTCAAAATATTGGAAAATAATAATAAATGGAAGATAATGACACATGGCAACGGCTGATGGGCGTGTCGTCAGCTTTTTCAATGGGTGTTAGTATCTCATAGCTCCACGTGTCATTCATGTTTCATTTTTGTGAGTTTATCTTTAAAAATTCACAAAAAAATGATTAATAAATAAGAAAAATATACCAAAAATTCCTACAAATTCCTTCGCGACATTATCGTCGCCTATGATACTTGAAAATCAAAATTTTGCTTTGAGAAATTTGAAAGAAGAATTGGAGGAAGAGTTGTAGTGATGAAGACTAGTGATCTTCAACTTAGTGTTATTGTTAGTATGGAAGCAACTTGGCTTTGTGAAATTATTTGAATTTTATATAAGTCAAAGTTATATTTTAAAACATAAAAGACGAAAAAAAATGTTGCAAGGATTTCATAGGATTTGTTGGTGTATTTTTCTGATTTATTATGACTTTTTTGAAGTTAAAGCATTGGAAAATAGTAATAAATGGAAGAGAATGAGAAGTGGTAGCGCTAATGACTTAAGGTGCTACCCGAGAATAACACCCGTATGAAGCATTGATAATGCAACATTTAGGTGCTTCCACTTGTCATTCTCTTCCATTAATTACTATTTTTCGATGCTTTAGTGAATTTTTCTATCCTGGCATCGTTGTGTATCATGCTCGTTGCATAATTCAGCTTGTCTATGGGGATAATGGGTCATTTATGTATCATCATGGATATGGTAATGCACCATACGACACATATGCAACATCTTTGTTAAATGTACTTTTGAATGTCAATGTCCCTTCCAATTATGTTTAAAATTCAGGATCTTGAGAAAACACCTCTTATGTGAGAAACTTCTCTATCTTGACATCATTGTGTATCATGTTTGTTGCATATTTCAGCCTGTCTATGGGGATAATGGGTCATTTATGAATCATTTATGTGTCATTTACGTATATTTTTATGAATTTTAAAAATTATAAATTTTACAAATAATAGAGAAATGACACAAGTCATAATTGCAATGCTACATCAGTACTTGTTTGCCACCAAAATTTCGTAAATGCTTCAAAAGGATTCGCTAGAGCTTCAACATCACTTCATACAGAAGCGGAGGTTTATCAAGGTCCTGAATTTTAAACCAAATTGGAAGGGGCATTAAAAAATACTTACAAAGAACAAAGTTGACATTCAAAAGTAAATTCAATAGAGATGTTGCATACGTGATGTAGGGTGCACGATGATACATAAATTGGCCACTCCGACCAAGCATGTGTGTGCCACATATGCGTAATGCTCTATTTTTGGATCAATTCCATACAAGCTCTGCATCTGGTTAAAATTTTTAGCCCTTCCTTAAACAATCTAGCATGGCTATACGCAAATAGAACTCCACTAAACGTAAAGCCATCAGGCTTCTGCCCCAAACTTACCATTTCTCCAAATAGTTGTAAAGTTCTTCCTGAAAAGTTTGATGAACTTTAAGCATCTAGTGGATCCTCCAATAAGGATTCTTGTTTGACTTGCTTGAGAAAGAATGGGGAAATTGTGAAAACAAAAACTAAGAAAAGTGAGGAAGTCTACAAGCATACAACGTGCATAAAGAATCACAAAATAATAATTAAAAAGCCTTATCTTTGTGCAAAACCAACACCAAAATAATAATAGAATTTTCACTTTTTTGAGAACCCAATTACTAGTAAAAACATCAAAATCTGACTACAAGCTAAAACTCACTAACAAGAGCAAGACTGTAGTAAGCACAAGCGGCATAATAACCCAAAAGCGATTAAGGTAGAAAAGACTATTTCCATATCCTGTGTAGATCTGAACCCTTAAAGCCCCAAATTAAACCAAATCCACCATGAACACCATTGATTTGTAAGGATCCCATTAAAAGTTTTAAAATGGATTAAATAAATTTCAACAGATCTATACCCTAAACTATAAACACATCATTCACCCATTTTAGCCCCAGAAGTTTCTAGGTTGACAAAAACATGTTAAGATTTATGGATGATGACAATTAAATAAGAAGAGCTTGATCAGTGAGAGATAGATGAACTTGCTGAAGATGACGTCGTAGGAAGTGGGAAAACGGATGTGACCATAGAGGTAGTCGAATGCTGGAGGAGGCGATGACGATGATCAGGACTTTGCAAACGAGCACTCTGTCTCTGAGACCGCTATTGACGATGGCTTTGAGAATTCCAAAGCTAGAGTTGTATTCGTATTCGGGCAAAGAGAGAATAAGAAAGGGGAGTAAGAGAGAAAGGGGGTTTTATTTGTAGGTGCATAAAAATGAAAGAGATACCAAAAGAGAAACTGAGAGAGCAAGACAGAGATGCAGAGCCAGATGAGGGGAGAGGGCAGAGAAAGAGATAGGGAGTTCAAGGAGAAAGGTATCAATCATGACTAGGGAAAATAGGCGATGTTGAGGGGGGAATCTGGGAAAAAGAAACTCTGAAAATAAAGGTGCGATTGGAAGGAAGAAAGGCAGGATTGGAAAACGCGCTCCAAGACACGGGGCTAAGGGAAAGTGCAGCGTACTCATTTGTATTGTAAGCTTGCTTTTTTCTCTTCAGCCGTTCAAATAATTTGGATGGCTGGAACTGATTCTCATATAAGGTTCTCATATAAGTATTCTCACCTGATCTATTACACAGCTTCTTTAATAGTTGGACTATTGGAGTTGGGTTTGGATGATGAGTAGTGAGGCTTAATAATGTATAATAAATAATAATAATAAAATCATTGTTTATTTATACTCACACCTGTACCGTTCGATTTTCTAGAATTTTCAAATCTTAAACTGAATTCATGAATCGATTTGGTTCGATTCTTGAGCCTAGGTTGACTCAAAGCGGTTTATTATTATTTTTTCAACTCGGTTCGATTTGATTCATTGATTCACCAATTCAAATGACCTCCCCTAAGGCCACCTCCAGCGTAGGGCCTTTTGCCAGGACAGAGGCCCTTTTGAAGGGTTCGGACCTCTAACAAGCAACCAGCAGCCCGGGCAAGCCTTGGGTTGCACTAGCGAGGCAAGCCCTGGTCGCACCAGCCAGGGCAAGCCCAAGGGTAAATCTTGCCTAGGCTTCAGCCTAAGAGCATCTCCACCCACAAGGGCTAAGTCTAAGGCAAGGGCAAGCAAGGGCTGCCACTATTCACGTGAATAGTATCAGCCTTTGCATTTGTGGTTCAACCCATGAGGGCAAAGTCTAGGGCAAGTCTAAGGCAATTACTATTCATTGTACTTTACTTCCTATTTGTTTATACTTTAAACCATCTTTTTGGATTATATTTTCGGTTGTCACGTGTTACTATTTATTATAAAATTTTCACTTAAAATTTAAGATAACATTTTTCGAATAAAATTTTCAAATAAAATTTTTGGATAAAATTTTCGGTTACCACGTGTCCATATTTATTATAAAATTCACATCTCACTCATCATACAATTGAAATACCTACTCACTCATCATACAATTGAAATATTCTTGGTCCTCATAGTCCGACACAATGGAATACAAGGACAACTCCATCATTGGCGGAGGTGGTTCCACCGGATCACGACGTGGGGGAGTATTTTCCTTTGGATGACGTAATAGTGCCATTATTTCTGACACGGAACGCACCACTGGAACTAGGCTGCAGGCATTGTTCACTTGAGGAGCCATGTGTAATGGTTTTCCTCTTTTTTGTTTTGCCTTGACTAATCTATTAAAAAAAAGAAATTGGAAATGCAAAATATATATATATATATATATATATGAAAACATTAAATTGAATAAAACGGAAATTTTTTTTTTTTTTACCTCGTTGCCAAGATTTTGACCTCTTCGAACATTTGTCCACGACCCTCCGGCTTCAATGGAAGATGACATTTGTATTTTTGCACAAATGAAATTTTGTAGTAGAAAATTTGGTGTGGAAAGTGAAAAATATTGGAACGAGATGAGTTTTTATGAAGATTTGGTGTAGAAAGTGAATAAAATGGTTAGATATTTATAGGAAAAAATACATAATTTTTTGGTATTAAAAAAAAAATTCAGAATTTTTCAGAATTTTTTCGAATTTTTGCAATCTTTTAGCCAAAAAGGAGGACCGTCGATTTATGAAAAAGATTGAAGCGTCTCTATCGCGACCGTGGCACTTACCATTGGATTACTTAGCAGCGTCGGTAGCGGAAATCAATTTTTACCGTTAGCGCGTGTAATTCACGCGAAAAATCTGCTTTACCGTACCGACGTCACAAAACTCGAGCTTCAACCCGAGCGAAGTTGCCCTTATTCTTGCCCGGGCTGGTCGGACCCACCATGAAACCAGGTGCTTCTCTTGCCGAGCCATCTCGGGCTCGCTAGAGGCCTTTCCCGATTTGGGTCTGCTGGACGCTCCAAAGCGTTGCGTCGTGAGCAAAATTCGAATTTTTTTGTACGGTAAAAATTTGATTTCCGCTTCGATGACGTTAGCTCGACGTCACTGAGATGAAGTTTTCTCATATGTGGAGCAAAATTCATGCAGAATTTTGTCAAAGATCGGGTTCCATTTGCACCGAAATGGCGTTGTCTAGTAGATGGAAAATTCTGAATAGAGAGTTAGGGAAATAGAGAAATGCGTTGACAAAAGCAAGGGAGAACATTTGAAGCGGTCAAAATCTATCCGATGAGGTAAAATATTTATAATTGCCATTTTAATCAATTTAGTGTAACTTTTTTCTTATTGCATATTCTTTTTCTTTTTCTTGCATAATCTTTATTATTATTATTTTTTGCATTTCCAATTTGTCTATATTTTCTTACATAATTAATTTTTTTTCTTGCATTTCAAAATTGTTTATGTTTTCTTGCATAATTTTCTTCCAATTATTTATTTTTAATAGATCATACAAGCACAAGTTTTGTTCGGTGCCATGGGCCAAGGTAAAAAAAGTTTCTTGCATCACGAATGCTGGGAAGTTGTGAAGGATTGTTCGAGATTCATAATTATTGCCACAGGTCCGGCGGTTGTGTTGAATGAGATGCCGCTCCACGATTCGCCATCAACCGATTTGTCATTGGACTCCCCAATGAAAACGGAGTCACCACTCCCACATCCGTCGAGATCTATTGGGAGAAAGGCGGCGAAGGCCAAGAGAGGGAGCACTTCGAACAATGAATGTGTACAATTTTTGGAGCAAATAGCTAAGAACACCGCACTAAGAATTGAGAGAGACTTGAAAAGAGAAGAAGCAGCCATGGCACAACAGGAAGCATTTGCAATTCAATAGCAGCAGGCACAAGAAAAAGACATGGAGGATAGAGAGATGAAAATCATGGCCATGAATACGAACCATATATCTCCTGAAACAAAGGCCTATTGGAAGCCAAGACGAAGGGATGTGATGAGAAGAAAACTTTTCCATAACGACGGACCTAACAATACGGATTGGTTAAATGATCAAAACCATTAGGTTGTATTGAAAGATTTGCCATATGTATTAATTTGTGGTATTGTTTCCTTTTTATTTAATAAAGAAAGCATTAAATACTATGACTATTTATTAAAAACATTTGTGCATCAAAAAAAAGATTAGTTAAAATCAAACCTTAATTTATTGCAAATAACACACAAAACAAACCATACTTAAAAGCATAATAAATAAAAAAAGCATAATTCCAAAAAACACCACACAAAAAATAAAGCATAATTCCAAACAAAAGCACTAATCTTGACTTCATCCACTGTGATTGCCTTTCATCTCCCACAAGTGCTCAATCAAGTCAACTTGACGACTCTCGTGAACATATGAAGATTGCATTTATTGATAATGATCAATCATGGGGTTGTTGTATCGACCATCCCGAATTAACGGTTCGGGCTCCATTGGTTGTCCATTTGGTCGCATTGGCCTTTCATATATTTTTGTCAACGCCGTGTTAATGGGATCGGGTTCAAACACCTCTGGAGCATCGTAATCATAGTAATCCTCCACAATCATGTTGTGGAGGATGATGCAAGTCATCATAATGTTCCGCAGCACCTCCTCATCTTGCATCCGAGCAGCACCCCTAATAATTTCTCAACGAGCTTGCAAGATACCGAAGCACATTTCCACGTCTTTCCTGTAACCTTCTTGAAAGGCAGCAAAGCTTGTTTCCTTCTCGGATTGGGGATTCGGAATTGTTTTCACGAATGTTGTCCACCAAGGATAAATTCCTTCGGCAAGATAGTATGCACCAGAGTATACAGTATTGTTGATTTGGTACGTGATCTGGGGGGAATGACCTCGCAATACCTCTTTGAACACTGGGGATTGACCAAGAACATTGAGGTCATTCTGAGATCCGGCAACCCCGAACAAGGCATGCCAAACCCAACAGTCGAATGAAGCTATGGCCTCTAAAATTATACTTTTTTGGCCCTTCCGATTCCCATAGTCTCCTTGCCAAGCAGTAGGAAAATTCTTTCACTGCCAGTGCATGCAATCGATGCTTCCAATCATTCATGGGAAACCTCGAGCCTCACTTTTTGTAGAAGCTTTTGCAGGTCCCTCGGCGTGGGTTTGCGAAAGTACTCCCTCGTGTACAAATTTTCCACTGCATCACAGAATCTCACTAACCACTCTAGGATAGTTGATTTTCCCATCCTTGCAATCTCATCCACCTGCTCTGCAGATGCCCCATAAGCAAGCATCCACAAAGCTGCTGTAAGTTTTTGCTTCAGGAGAACACCTAAAACTCCAACAGCATCATACTTTTGATTGAAGTATATGTCGTAATTACAAATATCATGCATTATATTTTGGATCAAATGTGGCTGCATTCTATATCTCTCTCGAATCTTAGAAATATGATATAACGAATTTGATATAAAGTAATCTTCCAAAAGATTCTTACCCCGAGACTCCCTACGTCTGTCCACATTCGGGGCACGATGATGGCAATGTTGCCTTGATTGATTAAGCATACACACCGCTGCTGCAAGCATTTCTTCCTCTTCTTCATCGGCCTCCCGATTTTCATCAGCACGTTTGCGCTGGATTTCTTCCTCTTCTTTCTGTTGCCTCTCCCACACCCTCCTCAAGTTTGACATTGTGAGTAGAATGTGTTTTGTAAAATCTGAGAAATAAAGGAGTAGATAAGAGATGGTGTGAGAGGTATGAGTTAATGGTGTAGTTTTATAGAGGGATTCAGAAGATAAAGATGACACGTGGCACAATTT
Source organism: Prunus mume (assembly GCF_029339155.1). Classification (NCBI taxonomy): domain Eukaryota; kingdom Viridiplantae; phylum Streptophyta; class Magnoliopsida; order Rosales; family Rosaceae; genus Prunus; species Prunus mume. The sequence goes on from NC_142700.1 coordinate 23,599,609, forward strand.
TAGAGGGTGAAAATCTTATTTGAAATTTGAGATTATAATTTTTTAAAAATATCTGAAAATCTTATCTGACATGGGATACGTAGCACAATTTTATAGGGTGAAAATCTTATCTGAAATATGAGATTATAATTTTTTTAAATATCTGAAAATCTTATATGACATGGGAGACATGGCACAATTTTAAATGGTGAAAATCTTATCGGAAATATGATATTATAATTTTTTTTAATAAATATCCGAAAATTTTATCTTGAATAAGACACGTAGCAACCGAGATTCTCATCCGAAAATCTTTAATGAAAAATGATGGACACGTGGCAACAAAAAATCTTATCCGAAAACTTAATTACAAAATATTATCAAAATTAATGGTTTAAAGTATAAAAAAATAGAAAATAAAGTAGAATGAATAGTAATTGCCTTAGCCTTAGCCTTTTGGGGTGGAACCACAAATGGCAAGACTGCCATTATTCACGTGAATAGTAGCAGCCGTTGCCTTAGCCTTAGCCCTTTGAGGTGGAGATGCTCTAAAGTGCTAAATTTTTCTAACCTTTGGCAATAATCGGTAAGAAACATTTGAAATTCGTGCGTCATTCATGGAGTATGCTTTGATTGCTTGAATAAAAATATTCATTGTTGGAATAAAATCCCTATGGCCACCGGCTCTTCTTCTATATATATAAAGCAAAAGCAGAGAATGATGAAACATTCAAAATATCAAAAAATGCCCTTGGTTAATTCAAACATTAAGGATTGAAATTATTAATTAAATGAAGATAATATGGTAAATTCACATTTTTCCTATTAAAAATAAATAAAATTAAAAACAAAATCAAATAATAAGTCCTACTTTTATGGAATATAACTACCCATATTATCTTTTCTTAATTCTAAAAGTAAAATAAAAAATAAAAAATAAAACCAATTGGCACATGCGTGACCCATAATATGTGTTTCCCTGAACTCTGTCTCACTCCAAGGGCTTTCTGCCCTTTCCTTTTTGTTCTTTCTTTCTTCTGCTTTCATCTAGCCCTGGGTTTTATAGAAATCTCTAACCGTAACATTGGTTTTTCCTCCTCTTTCGGCCCTATGGTTCTCATCCTTCCAATCCCCATCCTTCTCTCCCATCTCACCTCCTACATTATTCCTTTCTCTACTCCTCTCCTTCCGCCCTCGTTCCAACCTCAATCCAAGTTTGCAGCTATTCATCCTAAACACACGTGTTCGCGTCTCTCTCGAAAGATGTATAGAGTTTCGACTTGGGTGCTCGCACCACATCCTTCCATGATTTGGTTCTTGTTGGTTCAGCTGGTTTTGTCTGATGTGTGGTTGTCTTGTCGTTCCCTTGGTAAGATTTTGGGTTCCACTGGTGCAAAGTGTGTCGTTGTGGAGTGAGTTATTTGGGGGTTTTCTAGTGTTTTTGTTTTGGCAATTTTAGGGTTCGGTTCTAGTTGATATGGGACTTTTCTTTGTGGCGTTGGTTTGGGAGGTTGTTTTGGCCCTCTCCTGGCTATAGTTGCATCGACCTGTTGGTTCTCCTATTGCAGAGATGGTCATGGTGGTATTTGCATTTTCCTGCTTTACTTGCTAGGGTTTGATTTTGTTTTGGGCCTTGTTAGGTATTTTCTTATGAATGAAAGTCCAATTTTTTTATTTTTAAAAAGTTCGGTGGCATGGGCCGTTTGACACTCAATTTCCTTAAAATTTTAGTCACAACCACATCCAACATTACAATCAAGACAACGCCACCTTTGTCCTTAAGTCCTAACCAATAGCCATAACACAAATTTCACCCACCAGTTAAACTTATTTTTCTCTAGTTCATATTCAGCAGTTGGTTAGGATCAAGTTCAAGTAATATATAATAGGTTTTTTAGGTTTTAGATAGAAGGTCAAAAATAATGAATTTTTGTTTTTTTTTTGTTTTTGATTTTGTTTTTTTGTTTTTTTGTTTTGTATAGAAAAAAATAACAATTGTAAAGTGATGTGATTAATTGCAAGTGGACAATATCGCTCAAATTAATATAGTAGTAAGTAGAGTATCGTTCCAACAGGGATCAAGTAATCTATTAAATATTAGAGTGAATTATTTCTAATTATATTTGAATTTAAACGAAAAGAGAATTATAACGATTAAAATCTAATTAAGCAAGTAAATTGAGATCAAGTAAATAATATAAAAGATGAAAACAAAGATGATAAAGCACTAGGGCACCGATTTCACCTAGCTAATGCCACCCAAATCATTTTAGCTTGTTAATTCTAATTACCTAACATGTTGATAATCATTGTCCCTTACCTCACCAATACTCTCTTCTGAGTTATATTAGCTGTATTCCTTACCATCAACCCACTCTATTCCTAGTTATGGATTTAGATAGCTAAGAACCCATTAAGATTTGTGAAAAACAATAAAGATTATACAAACCATAACCTAGTCTTCCGAATCGGCTATGTAATATATGGTACTTGTTACTATAAGCTTTTTATTAGGAATCTCCTTTGGGTCTCAACCTAATTCTTCCAATCATGCAATTAGTGGCCAATTAATTGAAAGCATTAAGAACGGTAACAAGCACTCAACATATATAGATAAATAAAATTAACAATATCAAAGAATTTGAGTATTCATAGCTAGGCTACATCGTAGCCCTAGTAAAATAAATTAGTTCATGAAGGACTTATTGAGAATCATGATAGTTGATGAAGACATGGAAGACACTGAATTCTTTAAGTAGAATGCCAAGGTTGCGCAAGCTTTCTTCATATTCTCCTTTGAACATTTTGGCTATGAGTATGAATCTGTAGGATGATCGATGATGGAGGGATGATGGTTTTTTTGAACAATGACCTAAACGAACTACTACAAAAAAGGAAAAACATGACGGGAATTCACCGTCGTGTATTCTGTTTTCAAATGGTCGTGGAATCCACGACATCTTTTCCATAACGAAACTACGATGGTGAATAACCGTCGTTGTTAAAACAAAAAACGTCATCAAAAAATCAAAACCGACGTCTTTGTGCTGCAAAAAGACATAAAAAAACAGTCGAGGATGAGAATAGACTACCAACTCCAACAAAAAAACGTCGTTAAAAAGGAAACATAGTCGAATTTTGATTTTCGAGTATCACAATCGAAGATAATGTCGCAATGAATTTGTAGAAATTTTCGGTGTATTTTTCTGTTTTCTAATGATTTTTTGTGAATTTTTTAAGATATACTCACAAAAATGAAAAATGAATGACACGTGGAGCTATGAGATACTAACACATGTTGGAAAAGCTGACGACGCACCCATCAGCCGCTGCCATATGTCATTACCTTTCAATTATTAATATTTTCCTATATTTTGACTTCCAAAGATCATAATGAAATCATAATAAATCTGAAAAATTCACCAAAAAATACCCTGGACTCCTAACGACATTTCCAACATCTTTTGAGACTCTAAATATAATTTTGACTAAGATAAACATTCAAATAATTTCATAAAATCAAGTTCGCTTCCACACTAACAATAACACTAAGTTGAAGATCACTAGTCTTCATGAGTACAACTCTTCCTCCAATTATTACTTCAAATTTTTCAAAGTAAAATTTTGATTTTCAAGTATCATAGTCGAAGATAATGTCGCAAGGAATATGTAGAAATTTTTGGTGTATTTTTCTTTTTTTTTTTTAATTAATTTTTCATAAATTTTTTAAGATAAACTCACGAAAATGAAACATTAATGACACGTGGCGCAATGAGATATTGACACTTGTTGCAAAAGCTGACGACACACCCAGAGGGGCTGCCATGTGTAATTATCTTTCATTTATTACTATTTTCCTATATTTTGACTTCCAAAAATCATAATAAATTGATAATAAATCTGACAAATTCACCCAAAAATACACCGGACTCCTTAAGACATTTCCAACATCTTTTGTGACTTAAAATATAATTTTGACTAAGAGAAAAATTCAAATAATTTCACAAAATCAAGTTTGCTTCCACACTAACAATAACACTAAGTTGAAGATCACTAGTCTTTATGAGTACAACTCTTCCTCCAATTATTACTTCAAATTTTTCAAAGTCAAATTTTGATTTTCGAGTGTCATAGCAGAAGATAATGTCGCAAGGAATATGTATAAATTTTCGGTGTATTTTTCTTATTTTTTAATAATTTTTCGTAAATTTTTTAAGATAAACTCACAAAAATGAAACATTAATGACACGTGGCTCTATGAGATCGACACTGTTGGAAAAGTCGTGACACACCCATCGGGTGGTGCCATGTGTTATTATCTTTCATTTATTGAAACGACTGACCTAATTTCATTTTGGAATCCGGATTCGAACTCGCTTAAAGCGACACAGTGGTGTAGGTAAAAAAGACCAAAATACCCTAAAAACAGTAACATAAACCCTGAGCCCCTAACTTGTAAGTTGATCGTTTTGCCCTTAGGTGAATAGTAACTTTTTAGATGACTTTTGTTTGGGTTGAGTTGTAGAAGTTTTATTTTCACTATAGCATCGAGCTCACTTCCAAAAGCACGTAGACACGAACGACACATGAATCAGAATTATAACGAAGATATTAGAAACAACAGAAGTGTGGGGGCATTTTTGTCCAAGTGGGACAAAAATTCTGACACTTTCTCCTGGGCGGGACACCTGGTCAATCAGGCACTCTCTCTCTCTTGTGTCTGCACAAGGAAACTTGTCGCTCATATTCATCAGTACCAAACTCTATTTACGTTACTTAAATCAAAATGCTTTCTTCATGAAACTTGTTCGTCTGTTTGATTCATAATATATATCCAACATTCAGCCCAATCGGGCTACCACAAGTTCAGAAAATCTGGTATGACCATAGTATGTTTATCACCTCCATATTTTCAATGTTTTAAGTTGAAGTTGCCCAAAATTTTGTCTACAACGTATCAAAAATTTGTTATCATCCAAGCTCTATAGGGTTCTCAGACTAGGTTTTACTTCAAGCATGTGTTCTTCAATTCCTGTTGTGATTTCCTTGATGTATTCTTGTCTTCATTTCCTACAATTGAAAGGTGAATTTCTCATATATTCTTAGTTCTAGGGAGTTAGGTAATGACTTTTAAGATTGGACTCTTGATTTGGATTTTGTTTTGGTGACATACAAGCTTAATCTAAGAAGTGCCTCTCAAGTGTTTCTACAAATGCCTCAAAGGACCTTGTAGGCTGTTCTATAAATTTTCAAATTGTTATTAATTGAATTTTAACTTGAGTTTTATACATAAAGTAGACTCCTCAATAGTTATTTTGAAATTGATTTTGTGCTATTTGAAGCTAAATTGAATTTTTGGCACAACTTCAAAGTAGAGACCATGGTGCTGGAAGTTTGTTGATTCTGCTACATGTCATATTTCAACTTTTTAATTACTTTAGGCCATGATAACTATTTCATTTTTCATTTATTTATTTTTAACTGAAAGCTGAAAACTTGTTTCGTAACTAATTTCAATTTTTTTTAAAAAGTGAAAAGTATGAAAACTAAACAAAAGTTCTTTGGTAACTGATTTCAGTTTTCAGTATTATATGGAACTTGGAAATGGAAATTTTTTGGGGTCAAATTGTGAATTTGAAATTTTTTGGAGTCAAATTGTCAAATTGTGAATTTTTAAATAAGGGTGATTTTGAAAACTAAATTTCACTTTTTTGAAAACTAAAAACGAAATTTGTTACCAAACATACTTTCAATTTTTAGTTTTCAAAATAAGTGAAACTGAAAAATGAAAAATTGAAAATGAAATGGTCATCAAACAATCCCTTAGTATTTATTTATTTGATAAGTAGTATTGAATGAAATTAACCGATCATCCAATCCAATCCAATTTGTTACCTTTTTCAAGTGATACAGATTTTCCTCCTAAGTCCCAACTTGTGAGAAAGGAAGGGAAATGAAGAGAAAATCTTTAGAGAGAGACATGGGAAGTGTTTAATTTGGATAAACTAATTATAAGAACATAAGAAAGTTTGTGTGATTGAGAAGCATAAAATATGAACATATTGTCCTTAGCAGTCTTGAAACGCGACGATTAATTTTAGCCCTTGGAGCAACTCTATCTATGTATCAAGTTTATCTCTTTATGTGAACTACTTTAAGTTCAAACTATAGACACATATATCAACTTAATTAAAGAGATGATTAAGAGACGAAAAGCAAAACGCTTACTTGTAGTTCAAGAAGCTTAAGTGGTAGTGGTTAACCGTAGGTCACGAGTTTGATTATCTTCCTTATATAAGACACAAACATTTAACAAAAATGAAGTCAAATTTTCTTTCTATATTATAGTTTAAGTTATGCACATAAAAAAATGGTGCTTTTTCCAAGGATTTTTGGGGTCCCTTGGAAAAACTTTGTCGCACATACAGTGCAAGATAATCAGTAAGTTGGTTTCATGAATTCAAATTAAATGCTTCGAAGTTTGAACACAAGTATCTTGTGAGGCAAGCTGATTGATGTGCGTAACTTAAACTATTAATTAGAAAGAAGGGTTAATGACTGAAATGGTCCCCCAACTATTGCTCCAGTATTATTTTGGTCCACCAACTAAAATTTTCATTTGAATCGTCCTTCAACTCTTTATTTGGTATCAAGATGGTCCTACCATCAAAGTTTATATATTATTCCGTGAAATCGAAGGACAAAACTGTATTTCTAGGTGAGTACCCTCCTCTAAAACGACCAAGCCACATGCTAAAACACATTCCCTCCCATTTATGTTAGAAGCTCCACCAAAACCACCAAATTAGAACCCTAGTTTTGCGATGTCAGAGATTTCAACGACCTCAAGTGGCACGAGTTGGTACTGCCTGTGGGACAAAGATAATTCGTCGGACTTCTTTGTCTGACTTCGTGGACTGATTTGAACCTAGGAAGAAGGTTCGATGCTTGTGATAAAATTGGATAAGTTATTATTTGGGTTGCAAAATTTATTCTTTTCCATTTTGTAATTGCTTGGTGAGGTCTGAAATTGGTTAAGATTTGATTTGCAGAATAGCAAAAGAGGTATGCATTTTTTCGAGTAGGTCCAAGAGGAAAACAAGTAGCCCTAGTTTGCTTCGAAGAGTTAGAGCAATGGAGGAGGAAGGTCAAGCAAAGGAAGAACAACTGAGATCAGTGGAAGCACAAAAGAAAGAACTTTAACAGAAATTGAAAGAAATGGTTCAGGAAAAAAAGGTTTTAGAATGGGGTCATGGGCAAAGACAATTGATAATGTGGGTTTCCTTGATTTTTTTTCATGGGGTTTGTTTATAACAATTGTGATGAGTGGGAAGTTTTAATTGTTATAGGGTTTGTTTCTTTGAATGTAATGGTGAAGATTTCTTTTTCAATTGTAGTATGAATGTCCATTATCTGTGTTCTCAAATTTTCTTGAATGGTTATTTGAATATTTGGGAGAAGCACATAACTTAATATTCCATTGAGTAGAAACAAATTAAAAGCCATTCCATTCTTGACCACAGGGCTATTTACAAAATGAACATCCATATAAACATTCCAATACAGAGTTTGAGCCCTTCAAAATCAAAACCAATTAGACAAAGTACACAAAATTCACCTGCCTAGAAAAGTACATTACCCAAAATAGACAACCAATTACACAGTTTGAGTCCTTCTAGCTCAAAACCAAGTAGACAAAGTACACAAAATCCTCCTGCCTAGAAAAGTACATAACCCAAAATAGACAACCAATTACACAGTTTTAGCCTTCAAACTCAAAACCAATTACACAATCCAAACTCAGAATTAGAACCAATTACACAAAATCTGCTAGCTCAGAAAAGTACATATCCCAAAATAGACAACATATGACACCCTGGGCAATAATTTCCCTTATTTTCAGGCCATGTTATTATCATGGGAAGTGTTGTCCAGATCTGCTCCTCCATGTCCCCTTCCTCTTGCCACCTAAATAATGTAGTAATGTCAGGTGTATAATAGTTGAAAAATGGTTGATTAGTCAAATGAGTAAGAATTGAACCAAATGACAAAAACTTACACTTAGCTGTGAAGATGGTAAGCCTCTTCCTCTACTTATGCCTCTTCCTAAGCCTCTTCCTCTAATTACGTACACTTAGCTTTGAAGATGGTAAATCTCTTCCTAAGCCAATATGTGACGATGGTAAGACTCCTTGTCCATTAACTATTGTCACCTGAAAAATTTATTGATGTTTATTGTTTTATAATGACTTAAGCAATAAAAATTGAATGATTGAGAAAATAAAGCTTACACTTTGTTGTGAATTTGGGTAAACAGTGGCTTGAGCAACATTGCCTCTTCCTCTACTTATGCCTCTGCCTCCTTGTCCATTACATCTTGCCATCTAAAAAAAATTAATGATGTCAGTTGTCTAATGACTTATGCAATTTAAAACCACAAGAGCAACCAAAGCTTACACTTTGTTGTGAATTTGGATAAGCAGTAGCTTGAGCAACATTTCCTATTCCTCCACTTATGCCTCTCCTTCTAACTTTGCTAGATCCTAATTGTGAAGAAGCTTGCACTGGTCGTGAAGAAGAATCTTGCTCCATTTGGGCTGAAGATGCATTAACCTACAAATGCATAAGAAAATTATTAATGTAAGTACGCCATAGCATAGAACTAATGAAACGACCTGATCCAATTTCCACTTTGGAATCGGTGAAACATTTAAAACTAACACTGTAAAGCGTGGGTCGAATGACCAAAATGTCACAAAGCAGTAACACAACCGAGGGACTCGATTCGTGGCTGCACGATAAGCGTAGGCTGCCTACGTGCCTTTCGAGGATCAAGTCACGCGTAGTTCTTTCCTCTCCGACACATGCGGTTTGTTTCCTGTAAACCTCACTCTAGGCTGACATTTCTGAGTATCCGGGACTCCGTTTACAATCTGTCAAATACCATACGATCCGGGAAAATCTAGATTAACATACTTGGAATTAACTACGATCCAACGGTTCAAACGTATTGAACCCGGAAATCGCATAAGAGGCGAGATCCGTTCAGGTTCAAACGATATCCGAATTAAGATCCGCAAAATCCCACGCGCTCGTGAGGACTAGGAGATCATTCTAGGACTAACTGTGGTCTCCACCCTACTGCTCATGTGCGCCACGTGCGGCAGTGCCTAAAGCGATAACGCTTCGCGGAAAATCTCAACATCTCGGCTCAAGACTCTATCCTAGGTAAAACACCCTATTTGGAGCCACTTTTGTTCTTGGACCTACCCCAAAAACTGGCCGGAAGTGGCGGAATCTCAACCCAAATTTGGCTAAATTTTGGATCCAAGATCGAGTTATCTACGCTAGAAATTTCTGAAATCCTACCCAACCAGCAGTTAGGGCTCGAGAAATAGATGAGTTTCCATACCTGGATCACCGGAAATGGTGGCCGGATGACGGAGAACGAGCCGGTGAAAGTTTACAAAAAAAACTGTCAAACACCGCCTGTTTTGCGGCTGTTTCTGGCGACTATGGCGGCAGATAGAGGCGGCGAATGGCTGAAGTTGGAAGAAGGATGTTTGGTGGTTCGTCTGGAACTGGTCTTGCCTGAATCGGAGGTCGGAGCTGAGAGAAAACAGCTCCCAAAGTCGGCTCGTCCTCTCTGCCGAAAACCAGAAAAATCTGGGTTTATAAAATCTGAACTTCGAAATATTTACGGTTATGCCACTGAACTTCTTTTGATCGTAACTCCTTCGTTACAATTCCGATTTGAGTCCACTACATGTCTACGAACTCGTTTTGGTACAACTAAAATCCCCAAATTCCTTTCCGATCAAAAAGTCAACTTTTAAACTAATAAAATAATCTAGGGGTATTTTTGTCTTTGTCTCAAATAAATTAATAATTAAAAATTAATTTTGAGTTTGGGTTATTACAACTAAACAAGGTGTATAACAGTTATACCTGTTGGTTTTCATTGTTATGTCTGTCACATGTTGCTCTATTATGGCCTCTTCCACTGCATCTACGACATCTTATTTGAATGAAAACCCTTCTAAGCTTGGCTGGTGGGGCAATATAATTTGGAGGTCTAGGTTTTAGTGGGATGGGGCCTGGTATTTCAACCTCACAAGGCTCCTTTGTCCTAACTCTTTTAGGCCTACTCAGTTGTTGCCTATAAAGTGAAGGTTTAATTAAAGGAATGTCACATTTACTCCATTGGTCCATTAAAGAGATGGGTGAATCACTGGTTCTTAAGCCTTCATATAAGTCTCGGGCTTGTAACAATCATCCACATAAGCAATTGGGTTTTCACATCTTTGAAATATTGCTGAGATTGCATGAGGACATGGTATTCCATATAAATTCCACCTTAACAAGAGCATTTCTTTGCTTTAAGGTCTACAACAAATTCTCCATCATAAATGTGGCTCACTTGATACAATTTCTCACCAACCAATCTAGGAATGCATTGTGATGAAACTAGCTTGTTCTTATCAATCATCTTGAAGATCCTAGGCCCAACAAATTATCTCCAATTCTTACATGCAGACCTCCTACTAGCCATCCTAAGCATCACATACACTTATCCTTTCCAAGCAACTCAAAATTGTTTTATCCCTTGCATCTAGTATGGCCGCATTGAAACTTTCACATAGATTATTCAACAAAAGATCACATTTAAAATGTAACTCGAAGTGAGATCTGCTCCAATTTTTTGTAGGTTTCTTCTTCAACCACTTCCAAGCTTTCTCATCCTCATTTTCCATCTTCTCCATTTCCGCCTCCCACCAAGGCACAGTTGTAGCTCTTGCTGCACAGGTGTTTGACACACATCCTGTGCTCCGCAGTTGGAAGTACTGTCTCAATGGAAAGTACAAGTCTCTTTTGTTCGTCATTAATGACTACCTAAGCTCTTCCATTTGTAATCCCTAAATCTTTAATAAGCATATTGAAAACCAAATCCAAGAGCCTTTACTCTCAGTATCAACCACAACATAAGCTACTGGGAAATAACCATTGTTCCCATCCACCCCAACAGCCGTCAAGATCTGTCCAGGATAAGGCCCTTTCAAATGGTAGCCATCAACATCAAAAACAAGTCTGTAACCCTCTAAAATCCCCTTCTTACAGGCAGCCAAGCACACATATATCTTCTGAAACACTGTCTCACCCTTCACAATCTAAGTTTTAATTGCTACTGTACTACCCTTATTTGCATTTTTCAATTGTTCTGCATAATTCCACAACCTAGAATATTGCTCTTTGTAAGTATCTTCAATTAAATCTCAGGCCAGCTTCTTTGCCCTATAAACTTGAATTTTTGTGACATTTATTTTGTAATCTTCCAACATATCTTCTTGAAATGATTTCATATCAAACTCTAAGTTTCGCTTGAGCTTGTTTGCATATCTGTCACAAAACTAGTTTAATGTGGTATACTGAAGCTTGTCTACTCTTCATACTGATGTTCTAGGCTCAAAGTTTTAATTGAAAATGTCCCTTCCTCTGTATCAATCTTTGATCCATATAGTTGGAAAGAATAGCCTTCCACACATTTTGCCTGAACTCGTCTCTTGTCATTTTTTTAAAAATTAATTTCACTTCCCTATCATGTATAATTGCATGCTCCTTGATAGCCTCTATCAATAGTTTTTTGTTTGTAAACTTCATTCCCAATCTAAACTCAGGATTTTTCAAATCCACATCTCTTCTATACTACTTAAACTTTGGCATTTTTTTCTTTTTTCTACAGTTAGCTTCATCTTCAGTCTCACTTCCAGTGTCAAATTCTGATGTGTTAGTCCCATCTAATGACACCTCTCCTGGAGCCCCGTGAGTAGTCCTCTCATCTGCTACATTCTCTCCAACAGTTGGCCTGACCTCTGCCTCATTTTCACTGTACTCATAATCACTATCTTTAAATTCTAAATCCTCATCTTCATTTGGCAATTCTGCCTCTTCATCATCAATTGTCACATTTGCACCTACATCATGATTTGGTAATTCTGCCCCTGCATCTTCATTTGCCACTTTTGTCCCAACATTTTTAAAAGTCTCCTCATCTTCAATATAAGCCACCTCTTTCACTTGGGAAAAGTTTATAATCTGCCAATTCATCAATGAAAGGCAACGTCACATCCCCATCACAATTCTCTGCATTTGCATCATAGTCATAGTCTCCATTATGCAAATTAGGCCACTCAACATATTCTTGACTCCTAACTCCATTACAAATTTCAATCTCACTATAATATAACACAATAACCTTATTGGATGGTATGTGACCAACCATTTCAACCACTTTAGCATCTGATGTAAGAAGCTCCTGTCCACCCTCAACATTTCTATACCTAATTTCCAAACTTTGCTAAACTTGAGAAATGTCAACATCATACCCAAGACCTCTCCTAATTTTCATCAAATCTAATAAGGACAAAAAATCCTCTACAATATTGTCCAAATAATAGACCTTACCCTTTTTATAAACCCCATTTTCAAACCAGCCCCCATGATGTAATTGTAGAGTGCACATTCCATTGGTAGCTGCAAAATTGAAACAACAATATGTTAATTTAAAGTCATAGTTTTGTTGTTAATGCTAAGAACAACAATTACGAAGTTGGGTGTGAAGCAGACAACCAAGGGACCACATACATTTAAAAAAAATCCCATATTTTGCAGTCAATGTAGCAAAAGCCAAACTCACATATAGGAAAACGATTCCTTACTTTAAATATAAAACAACCAAAAAGCTCAACACAAACATAGGAAAAGGAATCTTTTACACAAAAAGAAACTACACTTCTAGACAAGGACAACTCATCCATTTGCAAACAAAAACAATATAAAATGCATTACAGAAGCCCTTACTGTATTTAGTAGTCTTTCCACCCGAACGGAATTCAAACTCCATTATCAGCAAGTAGTGAATTTCCCAAAATCCCCAAAATCAAACTGTAACCCAAACTCCCAAATTCGAACTCCAAAATTAACACTGAAATTACACACTAACTTGACCAATTCAGTGACTCGCACACTACTAGCAGCATCGACAAATTCAACAACTCGCATAAGAATCCCTTTAGTCCATGGTAATCGCCTAAAATGAGAGAAACATCAACCAAACTTCAGGTATTTTTCTTATGAAGGATAGAGCTTCTCAAAAAGTCACATATACCTTTCAAAACTTAGTCATGTGGCTATCTTGTGATCAGAAGCGACGGAATTTGTCACGCAGTAGAATCGACTTGATACCAAATAAAGAGTTGAAGGATGATTCAAATGTAAATTTTAATTGGTGGACCAAAATGATACTGGAGCAATAGTTGGGGGACCATTTCGGTCATTAATCTTTAGAAAGAAATACAAAGCATTATAAAGCTCCATTAAAAACTCAAGGATATAATTTTGTAATAGTCTCTTCTATTCAACGACATGCTTACTTTTTCCGACATAAAAAATGCTTTCAGGAAAGGGTTCTCTCATCATCAGAAATACCTAATATTTTGTGGGAAATGTTGGCGCCGCATTTAGTTCCGATGAAACTCATGTGCGTCAAAAATAGTTGTGTTTTTTTCGGAGGATATCTTCACATTGTCGGAAATTATAGCCTCTGAGGGCAATAAGTTGTTGTCGGAATTAATTTTTCTATTTGTGAGGGTAATTAGTTGTTGTCAGAAGTGATTATTTACTTCCAAGGGCAATCATTAAGGGCTCGTTTGGGAGTGCTTCTCTAGGAAGCACTTCTACTTATAAGTGCTTTTACCAAAAGCACTTTTATTATAAAGACGTTGAAATTTTCATAAGAAACATAAGTGCTTCTTGAAAAGCACTTTGGAGTGCTTCTGAATAAGCACATGACAGTGCTTCTAAGCGCTTTTATGGAGAATGCCAAACACTATCGAACTTTGGTTGTCGAAAGCACTTTTAACTATTCTAGAAGCACTCCCAAACTAATTCTCGCAAAAGGATGTCTATTTTCTAAGGTCATAATATGAATTTTTCAGATTTTTAATTAATTTATTATGAATTTTAGAACTTAAATCGTAGGGAAATGATATGAAATATAATAGATTGACACGTGGCAGCTTTTGAAAAGCACTCTGTCAGCATTTCTGAAGGGTGACAGTATAAGATGGTGACACGTGCCCTTTTTCTTTTATTTATGGTGTTTTATCTTATACAATTCATAAGAAATTAAATTAAAATAATAAAAATACATAGAAAATTGCTACAGATTCCTTACGACATAGCCTTCGATTATGGAGATCTAAAATCATGATTACACATATTTGAATTCATGGGAATCATTGGATCAAAGAAACAAGAGTGTATGTGATAGAAAGTTTTGATTTGTCTACGAACAAAGTTGAGTTTTTATTATTGCTTTGTATTTTTATAATTCAAAATTATAATTTTGGAGCTTTAAATAGAAGAGAATATCATAAGAAATTCCTAGGAATTTTCCTTGTATTTTTTTATTGTGAATTTTAGAAGTTAAATCGTAGAAAAATAATTTGAAATATAATAGATTAACACATGGAAGTTTCTTAAAAGCTCCCCCTCAGCATTTCTGACGTTTGGCTGTATAAGATGGTGACACATGTCCTTTTTCTTTTTATTTATTGTCTTTTATCTTAAACAATTCATAAGAAATTAAATAAAAATAAGAAAAATAAACCAAAAATTGCTATAGACTCCTTATGACATAGCCTTCGATTATGGGGATCTAAAATCATGATTCCACATAATTGAATTAATGGAAATCATTGGATAAAAAAATAAGAGTGTATGTGATGGAATGTTTTGATTTGTCTATGAACGAAGTTGAGTTTTTATTTTTATTTTGTACTATTCTCTAAAGAAATGCTTTATTTTGTATTGTTCTCCAAAGAAATGTTTTATTTAGTATTGTCATACTTCGAAAATTTTAGATGTTCGGTCGGAAATATTATTTCTATATTTTTGAGTATTTTGAACTTACTTTGGAGACTTGATCGATATAATATTTTCTTCCTTGTCACGAGACTTGATCACTTAATTAGTTTTTATAAAAGATTTGGAGTTCTCTAATTAAAGAAAAAAAGAAAAAAGAGGACATAAATAGACTGGTAGTGGAGATGTAAAAAAAAGATGAATTTAATGATTTTTTTTATAAACAAAAAAGTGAGACTTTCTTTTTCTTTTTTTAAGCAAACTCCCGTTATTGCTGAAGGAGTTTTCCTCCTCCTTTTCTGTCTACGGATTTTTTTATTATAATTTTTTAATTTTTAATGTATGGTTCAAAAGACATCGTTTTGGGTTAGAGTAAAAACAAAACATAAGTGCGCTATGCGCAGAGCACTGCGCAGCAAAGGAAAGAAGTCTATTAGGCTTTTTGTCGAACAGATGGAGTGCACAACCAAACTAAGCATAGAGGCAACTTTCAGGCACCTGAAAAGCTTTCTACGATGAGGGGATGTATAGCTATACCTTCTTGTGCCTCTATAGGTCCACATTGTCCACAATCCCACATATAAAGCATGAAAACTTTTGAATGATTTGTGCTTTTTAATCTTATTTTCTTTTTTGGCAATAGTATTTAATTATCATTTTGTTGCTAGTGGGATATAGCTCAAATAGTCAAGCTTTTCTACCTTCATCTATGTGATTAGAAGTTCGAAATCCCCATGCACTCAATGAATATTTATAAAATCGCTTCTACTCGGAAACCCAAAAAACAACATTTCATTTTGTTATTTTGTTCTGCAAGTAGTCCATAAATGGATGAAGCGGATTGTACGTGTTGCTGAACCATTGGTTACCGTTATGGCTGCAAGTGGTGGAGGCTGCATGAGAACAGGATCTCTTAACCACCAATAAACGTCACCCTAACGGTTGCCTTTTCTGGTTATACGTATTTTCCTCCAAGTCCAACTTGGTAGAGAGAGGAAGGGAAAGAAAGAGAAAATCTTTAGAGAGAAAGAGAGAGGCAGTGATGTATTTGCATTTTTGAAGGGCAATACTTTGTTTAATATCCACACAATCAAAAAGCCTCCAAAAACTATTTAAGCATGGCCTCCAATTCAGTCAATTATATAAGACTGTCCCTCTTGTTTTTCTTCTTTTTTCTTCTTGTCCACTACCTGTTCGTTGATTTGCCTGAGAGAGAGACACAAACAGAGGGGCAGAGAAAAAAGAAAGAGAGAGAGGGTGGTTGAGAGGACCGTGGGTGGGGGAGGATTCTTTGATGAAGAATCTGTTGAACTAATGTGAATAATTCACAATTCTCAAGTTCATCACCTTCTTCATCAAAATCTCTGTTATCTTTCACTTCACCGCCTCCTGATCTCCTTCCGTCTTTACCTTCAATTTGGACTCATCTCTTTTGTTTAAGTGGTCATTTGGGTGTTGCGTTTCACCTAATTTTGTTTCAATCTCAACTACCCAGATCTGCTTTGCAGCTCATTATTATTTTCTCCAGATTTTCTTTGCTCCGAAAGAGAATCATAGATTTTGGGAGATATGGGTCTCTGCATCTAGACTTATCTTAATCTTTTTTATTTTTCTTGGGAGCTCCAGGTGTCAGAAAGCCCATATCAGATCTGAGTGCCCCACCCCCATTAGCTTCTTGGGTTTAGTCTTTTTATCTCTCTTTCATCCTCTCCTTGATTGACAGCTGTTGAAGCTGTCTGTACGGCTGGGGTCCTTATAGTTTAAAGGAAGGAAAGTAAATCATTTTCATTTTTGTTTGAAGGAGAGAGAGGCAGGGAGCAAAGTATTTGGCTTGCTTTTGGTTCTAGATTGGCTTAAAGGTGAGCTGGCTGAAAGGTGAGCTCCCACCAAATTTGGTTTTTTTCATTGGGTAAGAGGGTGTCTACAGTCATCGCCAATTATAGTTTGATTACTTTGGAAGAGGAGGCCCACCGTTGGGTTTTGGTGGGCTTCGTCGGAACCAATAAAAACCCATCATTTGAGAGGGGTTATTAAAGATCCCACTTTTGCTTTTACAGTTTTTAAGAGAGAGAGAGGGTGAGGAGGAGGAACAAGTGAAAGTGAAGACAATTCAAGTTTTGCTCCATTTAGCATTTTACCATTGCTTTTCCACAATTGGTCCCTCATCATTTAAGCCAAACTTGAATTTGACCCTTAAGAGGAGAATTCCCCTTTTGTAATGCTACTTTACTTGTTCATTACTTGCCTCTCCTTTCTCTTTTTCAAGACTCTTCCTCTCAAACCTCTCCCACCATGGGCTTGTGAGATGCGCTTGTTGTCCCCCTGGTTTTGGAAAGAATTATCATTCTTTACCATATCCAAGTTGATAAAGAAGAGCTTTTCAATTTTCTTTCTTTCTCCATTTCCTTCCAAAATGTCCCTCAAGAGGAAGCCTCTGTCTCTTTCTGCTAAAGTTGAGAATGTTGAAGAAGAAGACACACCAGAGATGTCTGTGTTGGACTTGCCAGAACTGGTCTTGGAATGCATACTCGAGAGGCTTCCTCCCGACGCGCTTTTTCGAATGACAGGTGTTTGTACTTCTTTGAGGGAGAGATGCAGGAGTGATCACCTTTGGGAGAAGCACATGAAACAGAAATGGGGCAGTGTTATTGGCCCTGCTGCCTACAGGGAGTGGCAGTGGCATATTGCTTCCAAAACCGATTTGGTTGATGTCAAGCAGGGCAAGCAAAAGGGTCTCATGAGAATTCTGTCTCTTGGTTGGCCTTTCTCATGGATTAGATCCAGGGTTGATGATCATAGCCAGCAGAGGTGTTCTTTGCCAGCTGATTCCATCATGTCCTGGTACCTTGCTCTTGAGACTGGCAGGTTCTGGTTCCCAGCTCAAGTCTATAACCGCGAGGTAATCTATCTACGAGTTTGCAATATTTATTATTTGTTTATTTATTAAAAAGTGTTGATTCTGTTCCGTTCCCTAAATTACATGTTATATATGTTTTTTTTTTCTTGTATTGCAGAATGGACATGTTGGATTTATGTTGTCATGCTATGATGCTGAAATTAGCTATGATCCTCGCACTGACACCTTCCAAGCCAGGTAGTTGGACAATTGGTCTCCCTCTATGTTTATAACTGTTTCTTATTGCTTATGTATGTTATTGGGATTTTGCATTTATGACTGTTTCTTATTGTTTATGGTAAGTCGATGTGGATGATCTAACTGAAGGTGGGTTTTCTGTTCAGGTACCCACCACATGGAAGGCGAGCAGTTGCAATTGAAAACGGTGTGCCTTGGGAAAGGCTTAGAGCACCACCAATCGAGACTCCCCCTCATGATCTTCATATGTCTGACTGTTTGAATGAGTTACAGCCTGGTGATCATATTGAGATTCAGTGGAGAAGAAACAAAGAATTTCCTTATGGTTTGTTATTCGTTCAACTTATTCTAAATCCCATTACTGCTCATTTAAGTAATCTAGAGTTCCTTTTGGTTTGTTACTTTTGGAAGAAACTTGAAGATTAACTGCTTCTGCAATGTCTACAAATATGTTTTTCCAACGTTTCCTTAAATAAAATTAAAATGAAGGCAGTTCAACCTAATTTGTATATAGAAGGTCTATTGAATTTTGCTTGGATTTGCTTGGTGGCATCTAATACTTGGCAATTAGAACTTGAACAGTATATAACTGATACTATATACAGATACGACTTTTGGTTCGATTTGCTTGTTCAACCGAATTGAAAGACATTAGATTCGTTTAATATGCAGAAACTTAAATTAAAGGTGAAATTAATTAATTTTCCATTTTCCATTGCTTGATAGGATTTTCTGTATTGTATTGCAGGTTGGTGGTATGGTGTTGTGGGTCACCTAGAATCATGTGATGGAAATGAAAATTACTGCCTTTGTCATAATAGTGGTGAGTTGAATTCATTCCTTTCCACCCCTCAAAGTAGGATCTTATGCTCTGTAGGATTGACTAGTATGTGATTGCAAAAAAGAGATTTGCTGTTGGAGAATCTAACAACTGATTTTGGCTGGAAAATATTATTATGCTAAGATTCCAACAATAATTTTTTTTTCTTTCACCATTGTCTCAGCAATTAGATAAAGCATTTTAGGGCAGAAAGTTCATAAAGAATTGAGGTTCTTGCAAGAAGCCATTGATATCTCTAAGTTGTGGATAATAAGAATGCAAAGTTAGCTTTCACAGAATAGACACTACTAGTCTTGGCCTCCTCCCTTTTCTGATACCCAATATTTTAATAGGTGGACCAGTTTTTGTGCTGTTTGATTGGTCCCCAAGACATATCATTGTCATTTTGTCATAATTTCCACCAACATTGTGATAAGTTTGTCTGGGAAGAATATTTATGGCCAACCACAATGAAAGAACTCAATCTTCCCTGGAGTCTCTGTTTTTTTGCAAAATGGGAATCTTAATGCTTTGTGGGGCTGCCATGCTCATCCTTCTTTGGCTTTCCAATTTTTTTAATCTCTCCATCACACCCCACCAGCCAAGCAATATTGCAAGAGATTTGTGTCCTCTTCTCACCACAAACAGACATTAACATTTATATATGATAATGACGATGTTGGTGATAATATATAGTCCTACAATTATAATATTAATAATAAGACTTTCAAACCACTTTATGAATGACAGAAAATAGCTCTGTAATTATTTGTTTTGGCAGGGTTTCAATGCATTTTGTTTCCTAAACCAAATATTTTGGAGTGCTTGGAGAACCCATTAAATTGGTTTTGCTAAACACAGCAATTGGAAAATTGTTTGATTATAGATTTACAGAAACAATTACAGATCCTGAAATATTTCTTTTATAGATTTTGATCACTGCTTTGAGTTCGGATGAAATGAGCAATATACAAGAGGGAAAGTTTTTCTTGAGCTCTTAGATTGGAAACTATTGCATTAAAAATTAACACGGTGATCACCTGTGATTGTTAAACAGACACTGTGGTGCTGGAGTTCAACCAGTACACGCACGGATCACGGTGGAGATGCACAAACATCAGCAGAAGAGACCATCGAGAGGAGGGAAATGAGGCAGATGGGTTTTACGGGGGCATCAGGAAGCTTAGAACCAAGGAAGAGATTTCCACATGGAAGAGACTTTGGCCAACTGAAGTCTTGGAATAATGGTACATGCCTAATTTTTTTGTTGTGACAATCAATCCAATTCTTAATCCACTTGCATAACCGAAACAAGTGGATGCTGCCTTAAGCTGGAAGTTTGCTTCAGATTCAATGGACCGCATGGATGTGGAGGCCATGATGTTTAGCTATACCCATTTTATTTTACTATGTTTTTTTCGTGGCACGTTTCTCGGCTATTTTATGGGATTCTGGTCCTTGTACATGCCTCCAATTATTGTACAATAACTTATCCCACGATATGTAAAATTTTTGTTGATAATTTTCATTTGGAGGTTATAGAAAGTGTTAATTCAGTTGCAGTTTCTTACATTTCTTCGCAATATCTCTACTAGCCCACATAGGGCCCCGATTCTAGAAAAACTGTGTTAAACGGGATAACACTTTTTGCTATCTTCGACCAGTAATGGTATGTCAAGCCAAGTGGAAACGTTATTACGCATGAAATACTATCATTGGCCATATATAGCGAAACAATGCTATCCATGTTCCACATAATTGTTTCTCCCTTGATTATGTAGTGCCCATATAGCATTTGTATAATGGGAGTTGATTTCCTCACTCCCTTTTACTTCATTTATACTCCTTTTTGTTTTTTAATATTTTTTAATCAATTTGGTTCTTTTTTGTTTTTTCCCTTTCCTATTTTACCCTTACTAACATGGCAAGTGAGACACCCAGATGTAAGTTTGGAGAAAATAAGAGTGAGGAAATCAGCTCCCTTATAAATGAACATCCCATGTTTGCACTGTGGTTTTTAGAGGAAAAAAAAACCCATAGCTGCCAATTGGACTGTCCTCTTCCTATACACTCTCGAGGCATTAGAGCATTTACAATCATACTCTCTATTTTTTAGTTAAAATTTAGCTACAAACACACAAAAGTTATTTTAGGAGCTCTCTAAAAAATTTCAACTTCAATCATACTCTCTAGTTTTGGGAGTCATAAATGCTAGAATTATATTTGAATTCAACGTAAATGGTCCATCTTTATGAAAAAAATAATATAAAAATAGTCAATATTGATTAAAGGTTTTAAAATATTCATTAAATAAGGTAGCATTAAATTATAGGGAGCCACTAGGAGTTCATTCTCTCTCCTCAGATTTAGGAGCTCCTAGAGGTCTCCCTATTTTAGGAGCTGGATAGAGAGCATGGTTGGAGGTGGTTTTCTTACTTCCTCCCTAAATTTTATCTAAATAGGTGGTTTAGAGAGTTCATTATGGATGCTCTTATAAACTTAGACTCACCTGTATCTTCTCTCTTTTCCTTTTCAAACATTTTCTATTTTCAATTATTAATTAGTTTATTTTATTTAGCAAAATACCAAGCAACTCTCCCTCTCTTGTGGCGAGGATGTATGTTTCTTGAGGAAGAGAAAAGAAAGTATTCCTTTTCCCATTTAGCCTTTTAGTTCAGCCTTTACTACTTTGAGATCAGTATCTTACCCACAGATATACCCCAAACCTGTGCGAATCAATATAGACCCACCTTGGAAAACTTAACTACACGAAAGAACCCTTCGGGCATTGAGAGTTGGGTTGGGTCGGGTCAACATTTGGAAACAAAAGGTAAAGTTAAAGTAGGAATGACAAAGTCCATACATCCTCTTCCTTCGCGGCCAGTAGCTAAATAAAAGTAAGCCGTCTAGCCCAGTGAAAATAAAATATTGACTTACCAATTGGTATCAGAGTCGGGTTTCACAACGAAATCATACTCAATTTCCTGAAAGGGGCAACCTATAGGCTAGACTAAAATGATCGGTATTATATATGGACATAATGTCAAGTCACTGAATACTGGTAGATGAGTGAAGCTGCCTCAAAGAAAGGAAATGGCTACCATCTGGCCAATGAGGAAGTTGAGTACGGAAGAATGGTGAAATGCTAGAATCCAAGAACCCACACATTGGAAAAATAGCATATCATGGAGTGGTTTAAGAGCTCTAGGCACCCTTCCCTTCCAAGTTGGTTTTTAGGAGCAAGTTTTACCCATGAGTTCTTAACACACCATGAGTAATCTCTAATAATATTCTAATTTTAAATAATTTTGTTAGAGTAAAATCAAAAAATTGTGTTGGTATATACACTACAACTAGCAAAATAAAAATTCTTGATAAGTATCCAACAACGCAAGTGTAATTTCCTAAATTAATTTACCAGCATTGAATGTGATCCCCACTCCAAAACCTTACTTTCCTACTTTAGTTTGTTGTGATTTGAAAAGAAACTAAGCTCCTATTTGATCATCATTTTAATTTTCAATTTTCAATTTTTATTTTTAAAAAACTAAAAACAGAAAACTTCATATTACAAAAAGTTCATAATGTTTTTTGGTGAATTTTTTGAAATTATGATTATTTTTTGTGACTTTTGGATATGGAGTTGACGAGGGTTGAATTGGGATAGTGGCCAAAAGCACGAATCGAGCAGCCAAGTACAAGTTGGGAGGTCCCAAATACCGACTTTTGGTAACTGGAGTGCATTTCATGTATGGTGATGTGAAACTTTTGAATGAAATAATGCTAAAATTATGAAAGAGTAATTGTGATGAGAATTTTCTGTGTATTCTTCTCCTTGTAGGAGACCATATTTATAATACAATATTCCTCGAAGGCTAAGTAAGGTAATTAATAACTTCTAATTCCATTTAGAGTAGGAAATCAATTCCAATCTATGCATGAGTTAATATGGGAAACCTTGGTGTGCAAGGAAAGTCAACTAACACTACAACAAACAATAGTGCAAAAACAAAAAAACATAAAAAAACTTCCAAGTTGTTTTAAAAAAATAAAGGTGATTTTGAAAACTAGATTTCACTTTTTTAAAATTCGAAACTAGATTTCACCTTTTTAAAATTTGAAAACTAGATTTCACTTTTTTTTAAATTTGAAAACTAAATCTGATACCAAACATGTTTTCAGTTTTCACAAAAAATGAAAATGAAAACTAAAAATTGAAATTGAAATGGTTATCAAACAACCCATAAATTAACTAGTATAAGGTAATCAGATTGTTGAAAGATAATGAGTTATGCGTGTGTTGGTGCTCTTTTTGGGATAATCAACTTAGATAAGGGAGTGTTAAATTTTCAACAGGGGAGAAGGTTGTGGACCTTCGGTATGGAGGGATCCTACAGAAGGAAACAAGGAAGAAGCGATCGTCAAGCCTCAGACACCAATGTGGTACCTACCGAAGGCTCTCTGATGCTTAAGTCAACGAGTATATGTGGTAATTTTGGTAGAATAACAGTAAATGTGAAAAGTAGTTACCCCTTTTTCCTTAGGCACTGTTCCCTATTTATAGGAAAGTGAAAATAGGAGTTTTGCTCAAAGTTTCGATGTGGAACTTTGTGCAAACTATTGTAGAGGTGACACGTCCATGGAAACTAGGTTCTGTAGTTGGGAGCATCGACAGATGGTTACCGCTTCGGAAGGAGGTCTTCCTTTGGTAAGTTGAGAAGGTTATGATGTCACCCGTCCTCTAAGGGTTTGTCTGAATGCTCGTGGGAAGCATATAAAAAACGTTCTTAATCTGCAGTTCCAGCGCCATCACAACTTTTATGTAATATTTCAAAATCGATTGGGTGTGTATGATGAATTCTGGTATGAGGAGAAGGGAAGAGGTATGATCGGTTTCTCCATTCCTTTATAGATCTGCCATGGCCTCCCTCCCTCTCCGAATCTGCCATGGCCCCACTTCCCAAATCTTACCAAGTTAACAGACTATATTGATTCTGGCCATCTGCCATATTTTTGTTGGTATGATCCGTTTTCCTCATTTTTATTAGTTTGAGCCATCTTCCACATCAAGCAATATTCGACTTCTCTTGAAATCGAGGAGTTCACACAACCCTTCAATGCTGCAACAGTTTCGCAACCTTGATACTGACCAAGGAATTCTCTTCTCATTTATATATCGGTGTCGTGGCCATGTACATGTACCGATTTTGCACCATTCACAAACACCTCACCATACCGTCTGGCTGAGTGAGGCAATCTTCCTAAAGCAAGGGAAACACACAATGGTTAGCACTCAAGCATTCAAAGATAAGAAAGGCTTCACGGGATTGGTAAAAATATGTCACACCCCGAAAGCCAAATTCAACGTGCGTAATAATAAGGGCACACAAATTGGGGAGGAAGGAGGCCATGGTAGTAGATCCGCGAAGGAAGGAAGGCTTGGAGCAGAATTTATTTATTTTAAACTAAATAATTAAGTTAATTTTGGCAAAAAAAATGGTTAAAACTTAACTAATAAAAAAAATGATGTGGCATATGACATAAATTGTCATATCATGTGCTACATAGGTTGGTATCATTAAGTTGGTATTTAAGTTGGTACCCGTAGCACACCTCTATAAGTCGATGTGGTAATTCAACTACAGAATTTGCCAAACCTTGTGCCTTTATATCACACTTCTAGGCCTATAGAGGAAGTCATACCACCCAAGCTTTATTGCCGACTTGAGTATCCTATGTGACCCATATGGGTTGTAAAGTTCCACAGTAACTCAATAAATGTGAAAATATGTCTCAATTTTCTTGTTAAATATGTTTCGTAAAATACTGTTATCAATCTAATTTCGAAGAACTTTTATTGTACACTTATTTGATCACTTTATACCTCGATTTGACATTTACCACTACCACTACCCACCACCTCTACCACCAACTCCATCTCTACCTCCACCTCCACCTCCACCTATACCACCACCACCATCTCCACCACAACCACTACAAACCACCACCACCACCTCCACCACCTCCACCACCACATCCACCAACTCAACCTCCACCTATACCACCACCCTCACCTCCACCACCACTATTATCACCACCACCACCACATAGTTACCACGTAACACTTTCGACATATCATGTATGTTTTAGTCATTATCAACAGTTACAATAGTTTTATATCAAAATTTACCAAACGGTTTTGACACAGCTTTTTATACTAACAACACTTTAAAAATATTGTTTAACAAGCATCGAACTACTTTACAGCTCATTATTTCCAAAACACAATATAAACATCTTTTTTTAAAAATGACAACAATCTCAAACTAGCCCTTATTATTGATGAATATCTTCTGTGTGACAAAGTGCACCACTTAACATATGCAATCCCAAAAAGGATCCAAAAACATAAAAATAAAACCAAAGAGCCACTTAACGAAGTTATAGTGGTTAGAAACACAAGCACACCAAATCGATTGACAAAACAACTTATTTACGCAGAGACATCAACTACTTGTTTTCCGAAGTTAAGACCCTTAAAAAGTCCAACCAGCGCTCTTGGACCACTCTCAAGGCCTTCAACTATGTCTTCCACATAAACAATCTTTCCTTGCCTAATGTAAGGCAGCATAAACTCCACGAATTTCGGATGGAGGTGATAGTGATCTCTTACTGAAAATCCATGGAGGCGGATACGTTTGTACACAAGGTGCATCAAATTTGTTAACCCTTCTGCTTGATCAAGATTGTACTGTGAGATCATTCCACATACAGCAATGCGGCCATGGACTCTCATGTTGAGGAGCACTGCGTCTAGCATTTTGCCTCCAACATTCTCAAAGTAAATATCAATGCCTTCAGGGAAATACCTGGCAAGTGTATGGTAATTACAAAGAAAATTTATCTTTCACTCAAGAAAGCTTAAGCTTCAAAGCATCATATACAACATAGAAGGATCATCATTTGGCCCGTGGCCCCAAAGGGGATAGTCCAAGCCCAATGGGCGAAAGTCCAACTTAGCAGGATGGTTAGGCCCGCTCGGCCCGCCCGCTTGTTCTTTTCTTTTTTTAAGATTAATTGATGCATTCCCTAACCTCGTTTTATACTTAATCAAAATAATATAATATGTATGATAAACTAATAAACTTTTTATTTTGTTTACACATGTTATAAATTAAGTTCATTTTTTCAATGTTGTCTAAAATTTTGTAACAAACAAGCAATATATGCACTATATCTCTTAGTGCCCTTTTTTGTCAAGTTCAAATTTAATGGTTCAATAAAGAATTTGAAAGCTTATTTTGGGTTTATTAATTCTAAAGGCACAAATTGCTTTAATTTTCATGATGTCAATCCTAATTTGGGATATAAGTTAACTAAGGCACAAATTGCACATTATAAGATTCATTTTTAGGTATAATATTTTTTTTAAAATATATTGGTTATTGGTCTAGGTTTAGTAAAAAACGTTTGACTATTATATTTTTGTTTTCTTAAGTTACGTAGTTATCTATACTATTGTTCAAGAGAATACTCTATATCCATCACTTTTGAAAAAACGAAATGTGCAACAAAAAAAATTTAAAAGACTTTTAAAAATAAAGTTCTGCCCATTTAGGCCCATGAGGGCTCGGCTCGAACCCAAAATTTAGTTGGTCCAGCCTAATGACGAACCCTAACAACACGCAAATTCTTAATAATAGTTTTTTTCCTTTCTTTTCTTACCAAAGGAAACTAGTATAACATAATAAATATGTATTTTACATAAAATAATAGGGAGATCACATTTGTAGGCTACTCTGTATACCACCCGTCAAGTAACCATTTGTCTAATAGAGTTGAGACTCATTGTATTCGTGGTACACTAGGGTTTATAAATATAATCTCTCTATCATAACTCATATGTACCTTTTGAAAGCCGCATTCAAGTCAGCCTCTTCTTTATAGTTAAAAGCCTCATCAAATCCAAGCTCATTCTTCAATAGATCAACCTAACAAGATGAATACATAAAGGAAAGGAATGAATCACTTTTCATCTGAATAAATTACGACTCATCTAAAGCCCCCTGTTAATAAGCATGAAACATTTCCCTGCGTGATGGTCAAAATTATAAATTTAGGCACACGCAAAGAAAATGGTTAAGAGAAGAGTTTACAAAAACAACTAGACGACCCAATTCAACAACACAAACGGAGGCCCCAACCCAAACCAACACCAAAGTTGGCCCAAATAACAACAGCAAAATACAACCGAAACAAGAAAAAATGGTGTAGGTAATATTAATTTGAAATTCAAAGAGTCAAGTTCGTACCTTTTTCTTACTGCCAGCACTTCCAACAACATAACAACCCATTAATTTTGCAAATTGTCCAACAAGCTGACCAACAGCACCAGCTGCTGCTGAAATGAAGACATGTTCTCCTTTCTTAGGAGAACAAATTTCGTAGAAACCAACATAAGCGGTCAAACCAGGCATACCTGAAATGAAATTACAAAATACACTCATGTATCAAAACCAACGCATATCATCATGAGCTAAAATAGGTTTTGACTTGTTACCAAGAATTCCAGTATAATAGGATAGAGGTACATCAGTGTGCTGGATTTTGATCAGGCCTTCGGGTGCAGGGATTCGGCTGTACTCTTCCCAATAGGTAGTCCCCCAAACCAAGTCACCTGCCTTCAACTCTGGGTGCCCAGAGTCCAAAACTTTAGCCACTCCATACCCATATATTGGCTGCACGTTTACACCACCAAAATTAAATTAATTATATCATCAAACTTGTATTTGATTCCCTCCCAATGTTGTCAACCAAAAAACAAGCACTACTAGAAAAATAATTGGTAATCATTAATGTTTGTGGCATAGGATGTGGTAACAAAAACCACTATCAGCTCTTACTACTTAATAATCACAGTTATTCGTGCTCATTGCGCGCTAATAGACATTAACAGTGTTTTTAGCCACCTCATCTTGTGATACGGAGTTAAGTGGCTAGTAATTATTTTTCTTGTGGGTGAAGCTTGCACAACGTGCAGAGTTACCTCATGTATATTCCAATTTTGCAAGAAATTGTTTTTTTTTTTCAAGGAAACAACGTTTAACAATTAATATATATTTGAGCATAACATTTGGTATATATTTTTACAGAAATTGAAAGGAAAAGATATATGATGGGTTTTGCTTACAGAGCCAGGCGTATAGGAGGAAGTGGATTGGCTGCTCAGGCCTTCGATTCTTTCCATAAATAGTCGTTGGTAGGGATCGCAAGACAAGTAAAGATTCTTCACTAGAACTAGTTTCTTTGAAGAACCCTCATGCCCAGGCTCAGAAAGCTTCAACTTGATAGTAGCTGTACTATTCACGTACAAGTCTGACTCTTTGGGAAAGCCAGTGACATACTCCCTCAGTATCACCTGCTTGTTACTCACTTCTGCCATTCCTCTCTCTCTTTCTCTCTCTCTGCTTGGTGCTTAAATGTAGGGTGATCCAAACCTTATAAATAGCAGTGGCGGGCATTCTGCTAGACCAATGGCTTTCCTTAATATTGATACTAAAAAACCATATTTTACTACGACATTGACTTTCAAATTCACATTTTTATTTTATTATTATTTGTTTGAAAATGTTAGGGGAAGGGAATTGAACTCAAGTGCAAAGGAACGAGCACACTGTCTTGACCGACTGACCTAATTCTATATGCAAATTTTATTTTATTATTGAAGTGTTCAATATAAGAGGGGCTTAATTGATATTTTCTTCTTCTTCTTTTTTCCTTCAATATATTTTCTTCACAATGATTGACCAATTGAGTTCTTCTTTCTTCTTCTTCCGCACCCCCCCTCCCTCCAAATGACACTTGAGATAATTTTTTCATGTATCATTGTTTTATTTGTTGGAGATAGCAAAATAGTGCTATTCCGTTACAATTGCAGAGCCAAAATACATATAATATAATATGATTACTGCTTACATAAATCAGAGGCCTTTAGCTTTTACACCAAATGCACGTAATTGCTTACGTGCTGCTTTTTTTAGGTTTAGTCAATGCACTCTGCACTATATTTATTTATGTCAAATTATGTATTAGAAAGAGAACTTGTAGACCAGTAGTATGTAGCGATAAAGAAAACTTCAAATTGGCAACTACAAGGAATCTTGCTTTGCGTCTATTTTTCTTTAATCAAATAGTGCAAGGTGCCCATCGACATCTCAAGTTAATTACCTAAAGCTCAAAGCTCAAGAATAAGAAACCAAAATGCATCCTGAATCGATGCATATTTAAGATTTATATAAGTCGATTTTTTAGAGAATCTCTGTTGATAGCTCATGCAATCACCATAAGCCGAGCCTATTATGAATTGACACGTGGCTGTAGGGGAACGCCTTTTTTTACCGACCTGAGCATAGTGGTATCACCAGCCTCCCTAGTTGGGAGCTACGAACCCGAGGAGTAGTCCAAAGTGATCGGGTATGTGTGTATTTATCCGACCAATAGGACGAGCATCCTAAATCCAAGGCGAGGACCTGACTTGGTTCCTGTCAAGTCGATCAACTCTATCCCTGCAATATACAGATTGGCTAACAAGAAGAGTAGTTAAGTGCACGTCCCATCCTCGAATAGATGTCGCTTTACCCGTTAATCTTTGCATGAACAGGTAGGTGATGGAGAGGGATCATTTAATACACCTCCCATCCCTGGTCGCATGTCACTTCGCCACCTAACCTCTACCCAGCATGGTGATTTGAAATAAGACATTAAATGCAACTCAGAAGGCGAAGAAGATCTCTTCCGAAAATATCTTCACCTCTCTTTCTCCCTCCTATAAATACCCATCAGCTATCACTAGACAAAGGTAATAAATAACTCTACACAGAACATAAACCCTATTTCCATTCTCTCTAGCAAAAGTTAGCTTCTGATTTAACCATCGGAGAGGGTTAGATTGGAATCAACCTGATCCGCCTAATTCGATATCATTCGGAGTGTGTAGATCTTCTTTTGAAAGTCATCCGCACTCGTTGGCCTTACACAGGCCCAAGTCCCCCGGATCAAGCCCAAGCTATCTATACGAGAAGGATCCACGGTTTACAATCTCCAACCGAAATGTTAAAATACCATAATAAACTTTTAATGGGTAAAATTTGACATGATAAAATGCCCCAACCAAAAAGTTCATGCGATAGTTCAAATCCTTTTGTCTCTTGAACCAAATTTTACTATTTAATGTGTGCTTCCGATTATAATAAAATAGTGAATTAAATTGATAGAATATTGAATCAAATGCCACATCAGCCATCAAAATAAAATTTAATCTTGTGAATTTAACGTCTTCCGGATATAATCTTACAACAGTTCATAACATAAACACCCATCGAAGTCGACGAGATTGAAGAAACCAAACTAATTGCACGGCCGGGCTCAAGGGAAGCCCTAATAGGCTGCCAACGCTACAAGCTCATTCTTCCTATAAATCGTATAATTCAGTTTTCATTTGTCCTTCGTACTGGAGGGCAAACTTTTAGATTTCAATACTTCTACAAGCAGTTCATATTTTTCCACTCTACAAACAACTTGTAGGCTGAACCACACCCTCAGTTGTTCCATCTGCATGGCTACATGAAGACTCAGCTGCTTGGTTCTTGTAAGTAAGCTTCACATCCTCCAATTTGATCTCGCTACAAGGGTGCTCGGGACTGCAATCAAATTTTACTGCAACTTCTGTTGCTGATGTACCGTGTATGTCTTCGTATGTCACATCGCTAATTTGAACTCCAGAAACCTATCGAAAAACAAAATTGACAAAAGAAAAAAAATATACAAAGTCAGATTTCCAGCTTTTAACAGAAGGTGAACAAGTATTATAGCATGGGAGTTCGGCTTAATGGGAAGTTTAATGCTTTTTTGGCTAAGCTACGATGAAGTCATTTTGATAAAAATGATATTGGGAAAGAGGGGAATTAAATCTAGGACTTCGAATGCAAGAGTAAATGTTGTTAACCACTTGAACTACTAACTCTCAACCCCATTGCACGGTACAATGAAGTTTTTAATAAGTTACAAAGGTTACAATGGGCAAGGCTCGACCTTTGCAAGTAGTAGGAGAGCAAGCCCGCGAAGGAAAGAGTTATTGGATTTGCTTTGGGTCTAAAATTATTGGCTTAGCCCATAGAGAAAAGTAGTCCTTTTTGACTCTCTTCCAGGTGGAAGCCCAAGAAAGCTATTGATATTCGACAGTTACAATTTGGTGATGCCAACGTTTTTATCAAAAACGTTACACTATATATGGAAGAGAAAATTTAGTTGTAATTAAACTTTGGGAATTGACCGTTAGAGCATGAATGATATATATCTTACCTGACCAGGGCACCCTTTGTTGTCGGGGCAATAATGTTGATCTATAATAATAGGATTTTCGACATTGACCATTGTAGCATGTTGGAAAAGAATATTTCTAGCAAACCCAGTGCTTGGCCTCCCCCATGACTTGATTCTTAGACCATTCTGAGTACCAGTAAAGGTAACCGTTTTAACTGTTACATTTTGTACACCGGCCTCTTCTTGCTCCTTGCCTAGACTTCCAATGCTGAACCATCAAGTAAAACAATGTTAAATTTACAACTAGAACATCCACCAAAAAGATGAATCTCTACTAGCAACCAATTAATCTCCACTTTATTGGAAGATGCCCCAAATGTCATTAAGCAACGAAGAAAAAAGATTTAAATTTTAGTTAGGATGTATATTATAACATATATTATGAAATAGTATGCATTTAGCTAGTTTCATCAATCTTGGATACATAATTTTGATGTCGTACCTAATTCCATGGCCAGGTCCACAGGCAACGCTTTCTATCCACAAATTTGAGGTTCCGGGGCCAATTGAGACACAATCGTCACCGGTTGCAATCTTGGAGTTGAGTATTGTGACACCAGATGACATTTGGACATGAATGCCATCAGTGTTAGGGCTGTTACCGGAAGCAGAAACCCTGACACCTTGCATTTGCACATTTTGGCAGTCGTTGATGACTATGTGGAACATTTGGCTGTTTAGGGATGCCAATCCACTCACCACAATGTTGTTTGAGTCGGAAAAACTCAATGTCTGCACATATATACACGAAATTACTTGATCAAGCTAAGCTTGTGGTACAATTTATCATGTCCATATGATATTTTATAAACCCTCAATTCAATTGGTCGCAAATAATAAAGCAAATTGTACGTACGTTGACCTTTAAAATTCTCACTAATAATGAAGCACATGCACGGTGGAATGTATTATCATTATTTCTTTTTCTGGTCATAACTCAAAATAATGGTGTCATGAATTTGATATTTAAAGTAGTAAATTAATTACCGTTGCTCCGCTGGGACAACTCTTGCCATTAGAGGCCTTGCAAGCCCACAAGGCAGTGCCTTGGCCGTCAAGAATTCCACCTGATATGGTAACCCCGTTTACATGGTGAAAGAAAATCCAGTTAGCTGCATTACCGATGACCCGGTAATCAGACGGGGCCACAAGGGTTCCGGCAATGCGAAAGGTGATGGCATTGTTCTTGCAAGGCCCACTAAACACCACATCGCGAAGAAAGAACGTTCCTGCCGGCACATAAATGACACCGGGATTCATCGAGGCACAAGCTTTAGCCCATGCTGAGAGGAAGGCTTTTGTGGAGTCAGTCTTGCCATCTGCTTTGGCTCCTAAACTGGCCACATTGTATGTGACTGGAGTGGCTATGGCTGAGTTGATCATGAACACAAAGATAAGTGAGAGAGAAAAGAGGCTTCTACGGTTTGCCATTTGCGGATTAAAATGAGAGAGAGAGAGAGAGAGAGAGAGAGGTTAATGAGTTGAAGGAGCGAGGAGTGGTGGTGGGAAAGTTGAATGGTTTGATGGGTTATTTATAGCTTTGAACGAAATGAACCTGGGTGGATGATGAGATGAGCTACGCCAATAAAAAAAAAGGAACGGCGCCGTAATGACCTTACGTAGGCTAATAATGTGTGTAGCAGGAAGAGGAGCTTTTCTCGCCTTAATTTATTTTCAAATGTACTTTCCCAAAATGCCCTTGCGTGTTTTGGTACTTGAAAACATGACCCCCATCCTCATTCTTTGCATCTTACTTTACGGTGCTATTGCTATACAGTGTTATGGTCTTCTCTTGCTTGAACCGCAAGTCTCTCTCTCTCTCTCTCTCTCTCTCTCATGTCTGATGTCCTGCCATTTTAATCCTTATGTGATTGCTTCCGTGTTGAAAGATTGAAACATCTATATTGTTGGCATCCCATGTCGGGAAAATATTGAAACGTCTATATTGTTGGCATCCCATGTAATAAACCTCTGTTATTGGATCCCCGAAAATGGAATGTCCTCTGTCACTGTTACAAAAGATGAACATATCAGACGTGCGCGTGCGTATAATATGGGCCCTCCAACTCGAGGCAATAGTTCTTGATACAAAACACTCGGTTTGAATAATTGGATGGGTTTGTACACGATTGCTCGGTTAGGCTAAGTTCGGTTTATATTTGAAACAACTATACTGTTTATTATGTTTGAATTTGCATCTTCTTTCTTCTATTTTGGAACATTTTTACGTTTGTATGAAATATCGAGATACATCAGAACTTTCCTAAAATATTGATGATACATCGCTGATATATAGGAGAAGAAATCGCCTCACCTTCTAATTTCCGTGTCAACACTTGATAAAAGGTGGGACATTTTGGCCCAAAAGTTGAGTTGTCGCCCGACATTTCCAGACCTGCCGCATTATATGCACGTTTTATCCTATTTCCCACTCCTATTTCTCCATGGTAAACATACGACCTAACTTTGCATGCCCTTTCGCAAAACTAGGTGCAATAGTAAAACTGGTCATTTAATCTAAACACACCATGCGCATGCACATGCGCATACGTTGCAATTGATCCAATATTCAATTAGTTATTTAGAAATGAATGCGTCAGCGTTGTTAAGAATTCGTGAATACGAACAGATTTTTATTAATTTGGTTGCTTCAATTGAACGTATTGGCGCTAACAGTGGAAGACAACCATGAAAATTTCTGGCCATTTTGTCACCTACTTGTAACGTACCATCTTTCCTCCTTTCATTATTCCTTATTACAAACATATACATATGTATATATATTTTATATAGTGCAGCTATTATTGTCTGCTTTTCATCCAGATATGTACTATACAGCTGTGGCGGAGCCATGATTTCACATTAGAGGGGGCCCTTTATAAACCTTGTCTTCTCTTCATAATTATCATGAATTTCATATTTTAAATTGGTTAAATACTAATATCATCATCTACACTATTAAAGACTTCAAATTTGATAATTTATATTTCAAAAGAGAAAAGAAATAGAAAAAAAAAAGTTTATAAAGTGCAATATTAAGGTACTCATACATAAAAAAAATGAGGAAAATAAAAAATTCATAAAGCTTTAAACAAAAGAGGAAGAGAAAGAAAGGTTAAAAATTTAGGAGTTTTTAGTGTAAATATCATAAACTAACCTAGAAGATTTAAGGGAGATGAGTAAAAGAAAGACAAGAAATTTTATGGTTAATTTGTAGACAAAAAGAACCTAATATATTATTTTATTGTGAAATAAATATCCTAAAACTAATATAATATATTATAATAGTATATCATATATAATATACAAATAAATAAATAAAAATTGGAGTGGGGGCCTAGGACCCCACTGGTCCCATGCTGGCTTTGCCATTGCCATATGGGCATCCGCCAACTAATAATAATGCCGGTCAATTACAATTTTGTTGAGAATTCATGATAAAAAAACAGAAAAGAAAAAAAAATAGGAAACTAGACCAACATCCTTCAATAAGATCTAATTTTTTATAAAAATTGAGATTTAGATTAAATTTTAACTCCGTACTTAAACTTTGTATCGAACTTTTTTTATTTATATTATGTGATAAGTAAGCTAATTTTAAACATATAATTCTTATTCCTAAATAATAAGTAAACTAATTTTAAGCATATAATTCTTAATTTTAAACATATAATTCTTATTCCTAAATAGCCTTTTTCATTTCTTTATGACCAGAAATTATAGAGCAGTACCCTAGCATGAGTTACATGGTAATACGAACTAATAGTTTTCTCACACCTACAAGACATTAAACTGAAATATATTATTATCATATCAAGGTTTGAGCTTCATGCTCAAGATTTTGATAGAAGTAAGATATTTCATAGAATAATGCTATTGTTATCATATTTCCATACCACTTTATGTGACAGATGAGGTGGACAACTACATTAATTAAATTTATTTAACGTTTTCTTTTCTTTTATGATTTATTAACATTTTTAAAAAACTGTTAATTAAACTTTCTTTATTAAAATACACTTCATTGATTTAATTGATGTGGCATATGGTATGGACATGCTACATCATGTAGTATAGAAATATGAGATAAAAATGTGATAAGTGTAGTATTACTCATTTCATTAACGTTCTTTTGAATTTTCTCTAATTTCTCTGATTGGCTTGTCTTCCTTCTGCTAACACATTCTTTTATTATTGTGCTTATATATGCTCTAATACTCTCATTGTTCTTGGACGAATTCTCAATTCTAAGAAATACATAATACACTTAAACTAAACACAATATTGAATAATTGTGATCGATATTATATTTCTCCAAAATGAGGATACATATATATATATATATACAAGTACAAGTTTACTTTTCCTATAAGGAAGAGTAATTAGATAATTACAAGGAATTCTGACTAGGTAGCTATTCTAATTAGTTAACGTGAATTACACCAGGAAATCTGGGATCATGGGATCCCTGAATTATGGCTTGCGCCAACACTCCCCTCAAGTTGGTGCGTAGATATCTCCTATGTCTAACTTGTCAAGTGAGTAATGGAAAGCCTTTGCCGACACCGTATGTGTTAAGACATTCATCAACTATTCTTCTGACAAATAGGGTATGATCTGAGTTATCTTGGTGATATTCATACTTCTTCATTGCATTAGTAAACCTCCCAAACCATACTCGTGAAGATTGTTTCAATCCATAAAGAGCCTTTCCAAGTCTACACACCTTCCCACTATTATTAGACATCCCATAACCAGGTGGCATGTTCATGTACACTTCTTCTTCTAGATCTCCATGTAGAAAGGAATTCTTCTCATCAAATTGCTTGAGAGACCAATCAAAATTAGCTACTAAGGACAATAGAACAAGCACTGTATTCATTTAGCTACTATGTTGAATATTGACTTTTTACCACGAAGCCTACTTCATTTTCTTGGCTCGAAGCCTCTGTTTGTTGAAGATTGTTGTTGTTTACTCAAGACCAATACTGCAATTTTGTTCTTTTACCTTTCAATTCTTGATTTTGTTGTGAATTTTAGACAACATGAAAGATAGAGATTATAAAGATAGTCTAAACACAAATTATACTCACAAGTGCACAAGGTCAATCGTAATATAGTATGGCAAATACAAGGCCATTCCCACGAAGATTGAGTTCAACTTCCAATTAGTCTAACCTAATTTACTTCACAAAATACTTTAACTACTCTAATTATATAAACAAGAAATTAAACACGTAGCATACTCACGTAAACACAAAAGGAGTTTTTGAAAGAATGATTTAATAAACAACGAAATTAAAAGAAAAAACAAGTAGAAAGTCACCAAACACAAGGATGAGAAATTCAAATTGATAAAAGCACTAGGACAATGAATTCACCATTAGTAATCCGATCTAGCCTCTTCTTCACCTACCTATTCATTGATGTAGCTTAGTTTTCTTTTTTCATGAATTACCTATGGTATTTAGGCTAACTGGTTTTCCTATATGCAATTCGCCTATGGTATTTAGGTCAAATATCAACACATAGAAACTAATTAAGATCAGTGAAAACATCCAACAAGCATGTAAACCCTAGGAGTATGGTATTTACCCTAGACGAATTACAAATCCTAATCACAAGAATCAAGCCTCAAATTAAGTATGGTATTTACTCTAATTCGTATCCGATTAACTCAATTAGAAGTCTAGATGGTGATCAAGCATCAAGATAGTCAACTAAGGTACTAAGCACATCGATTAAGAATCTAACATCAAACGACAGTCAATAGATAGGTAAAATAAGACAACTAGATTATCATACTAGGGCTACATCATGCCCTAGAAAAATAAAATTAGTTACACATAATCATAGAATTCTACATAAACAAAAACATAAGGAAGAAACAATAAAACTTAGCTAATTGTGGTACTCTTCCGGCGTCTCCAATTTCTCCTAGTTTTTGAGTCCTTCCAAAGAAGTTGTTTCTCATGCTCAAATAAAACACCATACGTCTATTCCTACCCTAGCTGGCCTTTTACACAGCCCAAAAATGAAGAAAAACCTAATTAAAACATAAATCCAAAATGGGTAAGTAATTGACTCATCTTCCTATTTTGACTAGGATAACACGTTAGTTACTTTGCACGTACATTTGGAATCATTCCTCCTCCAAGAAAATTCTGGAAAAATATTTACATTGTAGGTCTTTGTCTTATCTTTCCAGCCATATATTGCACGCCAAGAAAAAAATTAGAATAGTCTTCAAATAATCATTCTTCCACAGCAGCACAATTT